>NW_011888911.1:2076396-2077838 GCF_000151845.1 Pteropus vampyrus | reverse complement strand
CCAACACAACTTATTAAAGAGACTGTCTCTCCCCTACTGTATATTCTTGCTTCTCTGTCATTCATTAATTAACCACATAGGCATGAGTTTATTTCTAGGCTCTCTATTCTGTTCTATTGATCTATGTGACTGATTTTATGCCAATACCATGATGTTTTGATTCCTATAGTCTTGTGGTATAGTTTGACATCGAGTAGTGTGATACCTCCAACTTTGTTCTTTCTCAAGATTGCTTTGGCTATTTGGAGTCTTTTGTGGTTCCATGTAAATTTTAGGATTATTTGTTCTAGTTTTGTGAAAAATGCCATTGGAATTTTGATGAGGATTGCACTGAATCTGTAAATTGCTTTGGGTACTCTGGATGTTTTAACGATATTGATTCTTCCGATCCATGAGCACAATATATCCTTTCATTTATTTGTATCATCTTAATTTTCTTTCTTCAGTGTCTTAAGTTTTCTGAATACAGGCCTTCTACCTCTTTGGTTACATTTATTCTTAGGTATTTTATTGTTTTGATGCAATTATAAATGGAATTGTTTTCTCTTTCTGATATTTCATTACTGATGTATAAAAATGTAACCAACTTCTGAATATTAATTTTGTATTCTACTACTTTACTGAATTCCTTTATTCTAATAGTTTTTTGTTGAGATCTTTAGGGTTCTCTGTATATAGCATCACATCTCTGCAAATAATGATAGTTTTACTTCCTTGTATTTCTTGTCTGATTGCTGTGGCTAGGACTTCTAATATTTGGTTGAATAATAGTGGTGAAAGTAGACACCGTTGTTTTATTCTTGATTTTTTAAAAATCTATTTTCCAATATTTAATACTGAACATTTATTTTTATAAGCAGATATTACAATATGCTTTTATTTATTTATTTTTTATGGTGTATTCTTGATCTTAAAAAGTTTTCACCTTTTCACTGTTGAATATGATGTTAGCTGTGGGTTTATCCTATATGGCCTTTATTATGTTGAGGTATGTTATCTCTATCTCCACTTTGCTAAGAGTTGTTTTTAATCATAAATGGATGTTGGATTTTGCCAAATACTTTTTCTATATCTATTGGTATGATCATATGATTTTTATCTTTCATTTTATGTGGTGTCACATTGATTTGCGGACACCGAATGAACCTTGCATCCCAGGAATAAATCCCATTTGATCGTGATGTGTGATCTTTTTAATGTATTGCTGAATTTGGTATTTTGATTTTGTTGATGATTTTTGCATCTACGTTCATCAGGATATTAGCCTATAATTTTTTTCTTGGTAGGGTCTTTGGTTTTTGTATCAGGGTAATAGTAGCCTTATAAAATAAGTTTGAGAGTCTTCTCTGCTCTTCAATTTTTTGAAATAGTTTGAGAAGAGTAGGTATTAATTTTTCTTTAAATGTTTGGTATAATTCATTTGTGAAGCCATCTGGTGTAGG
>NW_011888911.1:2073645-2076346 GCF_000151845.1 Pteropus vampyrus | reverse complement strand
TCCCAGGAATAAATCCCATTTGATCGTGATGTGTGATCTTTTTAATGTATTGCTGAATTTGGTATTTTGATTTTGTTGATGATTTTTGCATCTACGTTCATCAGGATATTAGCCTATAATTTTTTCTTGGTAGGGTCTTTGGTTTTTGTATTAGGGTAATAGTAGCCTTATAAAATAAGTTTGAGAGTCTTCTCTGCTCTTCAATTTTTTGAAATAGATTGAGAAGAGTAGGTATTAATTTTTCTTTAAATGTTTGGTATAATTCATTTGTGAAGCCATCTGGTGTAGGACTTTTGCTGAGAGTTTTTTGATTACTCCTTTGATTTTGTTAGTAGTTATCGATCTGTTCGGTTTTTACGTTTCCTCCTAATTCAGTCTTGGAAGCTTGTATGTTTCTAGGAATTTATCCATTTCTTTCAGGTTGTCCAGTTTGTTGGCATATAATTGTTTAGTGTATTTTTTTTTTTTATAATCCTTTGTATTTCTGTGGTCTCAGTTGTCACTTCTCTTTCATTTCTGATTTTATTTATTTGGGTCCTCTTTTTCTTTATCAATATTGTTTACCTTTTCATAGAACCAGCTCTTGGTTTCATTGATCTTTTCCATTGCTTTTTAAAGACTATTTTGTTGATTTCCACTGTGATCTTTATTTCCTTCCTTCTACTCACCTTAGGCTTGGTTTGTTCTTCTTTTTCTAGTTTCTTTAGGTGTAAGGTTAGATTGTTTATTCAGGATTTTTCCTGTGTCTAGAGATGCCTGTATTGCTATGAATTTCCCTCTTAGTACTGCTGGCTGTGTCTCATAGATTTGGGGCCATTGTGTTTTCATTTTCATTTGTCTCAAGGTATCTTTTGATTTCTTTCTTGTTCTCATTGTTAACCCATTCATGGTTTAGTAGCATGTTATTTAGCCTTCACGTTTGTGTGTTTTTCAGTTTTCTTTATGCAGTTGATTTCTAGTTTCATACCATTGTTATTGGAGAAGATGCTTGATATGATTTCAGTCTTATTAAATTTATTAAGACTTGTTTTATGGCCTAACATGTGGTCTGTCCTGGAAAATATTCCATGTGCAGTTGAAAATAATGCATATTCTGCTTTGGGGTGAAATGTTCTATAAAAATACCAATTAAGTTTATCTGCTCTAATGTGTCATGTAAGGTCACTGTTTCTTGTTGATTTTCTGTGTGATCTTTCCATTGATGTTAATGGGGTGTTAAAGTATACTACCGTGACTGTATTACTGTTGCTCTCTCCCTTTTTGTCTGTCAATATTTGCTTTATATTCAGGTACTCCTACATTGGGTGCGCAGATGTTTACAAAAGTTAATATTTTCTTCTTGGATTGACCCCTTTATCATTATGAAATGCTCATCTTTGTCTCTTGAAGTCTGTTTTGTCTGATATAAGTATTGCTATCCCAGCTTTTTTTGTTTCCATTTGCATGAAATATCTTTTCCATCCCTTTACTTTCAGTCTCTGTGTGTCTTTCAGTCTGAAGTGGGGCTATTGTAGACAGCATGTCTTATTTTTTATCCATTCAGCTACCCTAAATCTTTTGATTGGAGCATTTAGTTCATTTACATTTAAAGGAATTATTGATAGGTATGTAGTCATTGCCATTTTATCATTTGTACTTTCTATGTATATTTTTCTCAAAGAAGTTCCTTTAACATTTCCTATAATACTACTGGTGGTAATGAAACCCTTTAGCTTTTTCGTGTCTGGAAAGCTCTTTATCTCTCCTTTGATTCTAAATGGTGGCCTCGCTGAGTGGAGTAATATTGGTTGTAGGTCTTTACTTCATCCTTTTGAATATTTCTTGCCAGTCCCTTCTGGCCTACAAAGTTTATGTTGAGAAAGCAGCTGACAGTCTCATGGGAGCTACCTTGTACATAACTAACTGCTTTTTTTTCTTGCCACTCTTAAGATTCTCTCTTTGTCTTTAACCTTTGACATTTTATTTTCATGTGTCTTGGTATGGGCCTCTTTGGATTCATCTTGTTTTGGGACTCTATTTGCTTCCTGGACTTATATGTCTACTTCTTTTGCTAGGTTAGGGAAGTTTTCAGTCCTTATTTCTTCACATAAGTTTTCAATCCCTTGCTCTTATCTCTTTTCTTTCTGGTATCCCTATGATGCAAATGTTGTTACTCTTGATGTTGTCCCAGAGGTCTCTTAAACTACCCTCATTTTTTAAATTCTTTTTTCTCTTTGCTTTTCTGATTTTCCACTACCTTATATACCAGATTACTGAATTGATCCTCTGCTTCATCTAATCTATTGATTCCCTCTAATGTAGTCTTCATTTCATTTATTATAGTCTTCGTTTCTGACTGGTTCTTTTTTTTGTTTGTTTTCTTTCTCCTTTTTTGTTTTCTGTCTCTTTGTTGAAGTTTTCGCTCTGTTCATTTGTCCTTCCCCTGAGCTCATTGAGCATTCTTAGAACCAGCATTTTGAACTCTCTACCTGGTAGATTGCTTGCCTCCATTTCATTTAGCGTTTTTTGTTTTGTTTTGTTTTTGAGTTTTGTCGTGTTCTCTCATGTGAGACGTTTCTTTGTCTCCTCATTTGGCTCACAGATCTGCTACATCTCCCAATCTTGCAGAGTAGCCTTATGTAGTAGCTGTCCTGTGGGGCCTCTTGGTGCAGTCTCCCTATTCAACTAGCTGGGTGCTCCAAGGGTGTGTTCCTTATGTGGA
>NW_011888911.1:1904841-2067765 GCF_000151845.1 Pteropus vampyrus | reverse complement strand
CAGGCACACTGTTTTTGTAAGGTCCCATTCAATGACTGATATAGTAGAGTATTGCCAAAGTCATGTGCATATCAAGTGTACTATGTTAGTAGATATCTTCAGTATCATCTTTATGATACACAGAACTCTTTGTAAAGAACCAGTCTCAGTTTATCCAGTAAGATCACTAGAGTGATTGCAGCCAACCTTGCCCATAATTGATCTTTTCCCATGTTGTTTCTGAATTTTATTTTTCATGGAGTATCCTTTTGTAGTTTCTTAAACTTCTTTCTCTTCAATTCCTTTTCTAATTCATCATGGTTGTTTCATATTGGAGTCCTAGCTGTGAATTGCTATTCATTGCTTCTAGTGTAGTTTCCCATGAAGCAGAAGCTGAGGTAAGATTACTCAGAAAAATGCTGAGACGCATGAGTCTTTGACTTTCTGAAGCAAAACGTTCTACTTTGATCTCACAGTAAAAAAGGAAAACAGTGCAAGTTCATATAACTGCCAAGTTAGAAGGGCCCTTGAAAAATTTGCCAGGACTTTTCCCTTTGTCTTCTATTTAGTATTATATATGAATCACCTCAAAATTAAGTAGTTTACTCTCTTTCTTTAAAAGGAAATCCGGTTCCATTGCCATTTAAGTGGGAAGGTCAAGAGCTTTTAGCATGTAGTAGACATTTAATAGCTGTCGAATGACAAAATTAAAAGTGAATTTACACTAAATAAAAGCAAGCTTATTAAATCCGTCTCTATTGGATATTCTGATAACTGAGTTTGAAACATAATTAAGAACCTAAGATGGGTGTCTATTCAATTATTTTGTATCTTTTATATCTTTAAGAAGTTGTGCACTTGAACACTAACTTGAAATTAATGAATAAACTGGACTTGGGTGATTTATTTTTGTTTATCCTAATGCTGCAGAACATTTTATTTATTTTACTCTTAATTAACTCTAAGAATAATTGTAAAACAGGTCTACTTTGTATCTTATATTCTGTCTTTAGTTTTGCTATTAATGGGATTTGGATTACATGGCCGCAGTGTGGGACCTGCGATGTTTCACCTGGTGTTGACAATGAATTCACTTAATTGCTATTAACATTCAGCCGTACTTGGGGTTTTTAATCATAACATTTGTCAAGCTTCATGTTGTCAAAATATACTTTTTTTCTAATAGTCAACTCAGTACTGTTCAAGTAAGAAATCCTCAAGAAATCGAAAAAGGGTGGAAATTAGGTGGGATATTCTTACTAAAGATTTTTATTTTTATTGTGACAGAAAAGTTATCTCTTCTTTAAGACTTACCAAATTTCACCTCATAAAGAGCTCCTCTATAATGATGACATTTTTCTGGGGTCGCCCAGACTTGGATGAATCTGCATTTTTACACAGCATATTGTGTGTATTCTGTTGGCATGAAAAGCAAGCAGTTGAGGGTATCGCCATGTGTAATTCACACTGTCTTAATAGGAGGAATTTGATTTTTAAAGATTCACTAGAACATAAAATCTTGGCCTTGAAGATTTATTTAATCTCATTTTTAATGAATAGCCTACCTATCATTTGTGATGAAATTATATGATTGTACTACTTGATATGATCATATATATATATATTTTAGCATTTTTGAAGTCTCCTTTCTTAGCAATATGTGTCATTGTTTTCAGGATATACCTTCTCAGAAGCTTCACAGGAGGGAAAGCAGTGACAAAGAAGGAAGTTCTCATTCTTTGCACGGTAAAAATCATCAACTTTCATCACCAACTTCTAATTCAAATCAGATTTTAATTTGGATGTTTTATTATTCCTTCTCAAAACAGTTTTGTTCTCTATACATGATGTCTTATGTTGATTTTATAATTGAAAGTAACAAGTATAAGCCACATCTGAGCTCTTGAGCCTTGGATACCAATGTAATTTATTTTGAGACTTGAGTTAAAAAGGCTTTCTAGAATTTGGGGTTATACCTCTCAGTCCTTAACCTCTGATGAGGTCATTCTCACATTGTTCATGTATGGGTCATTGTTTGCTGGTAAAATACCAAGAATAAGTGGTGTCAATCTGGCGTTTTATCAGTGACTACATTAAAGCAAATTTTCAGGAAGTGAATGTGATACAGATCTTACCTGACAGAAGGTAGAGGGTGTCAGGCACTTAGAATTTAGAGATGAAAGTGAGAGCAGACTAAGTTAACCAGAAGTGGAGGAAGTACTTCGAGACTGGAGTACACAGAGGAATCAGACCCTCACGTGTTTAGATGTAATTCCTGCCTTATCAGTTCCATCTCTTTGTGCACATTAGAAGGAAGAAAATGGAAAAATTGTTTTATACCCTGATAAGAGAGGCTGCAGTCTACATTGTAGAGCTGAATTCATCAACTACCCGAGTAAAATATTTAATTCGTTACTTATCAATGAACTTGTTGGGTGCTCTTTTGTAGTACCTTATACTGGGTATCCTTTTCTCCCTCCATTTCCCCCTAGATGCTAAAAACCAGATGTGTTGGAATTAGTCCAAAAGCCACAATTAGAGGTGTTTTGATTTCTTCCAAGTCAGAGGATGACTATCTTTTTCTCTTAAAAATGAAGTTAACCCTTTTCTATGTTTATGCTACAGAAATAAGCCAGTCTTTATTCCAGTTCACTGTTTTATTTTTTTTTAAAAGTTGTGGGAGAGCTTTTAGAGCAAGAAATGTACCACCTTCTTAAACTATTCGTTTTTACCTTTTACTTCCAGGCAAAAATGCCATCATTAGAATTTTTCTCTCCTGTTGATTTATTCCAAAATCATATACCAAAGTGAATTATTCTGCATTCCTCCTGGTCTGTCAGTTGTTTGAGCCGAAGACTACACACTGGAAGTGGGGAGAGATACATAGGTCAGGATGAGGAACTCAAGCTGGGAGACCTCACTCTGATTCTTAGATGGAAAAAGGCGTCAGATTTTGACATTTTTGCTTGGCACCAAGACACCACGAAAGCGAAAGCTGTTTGGGGTTCTTTCATTGTTTTCAATCCACAAGTCCTCTGGTTAGTGCAAACTGATTTCATTCATATAACCAGTCCCTTTTCTCTTGTCCTTTTTTCATGTTTCTTAATGGAGTTTTCCTAGAACACTTGCCTTCATTTTTCTCTTTCTCATCTACCAGATACAAGCATTCTATTTCCTGCCAAGCTGATAGATTTCAAAGTATAAGTGTCCTATCTTATGTGAAAGCTTAGGCCTTAAAAATTTTGTTAATGAGGTTGCTGTTACTTTTCTCAGCATTTACTAAGTATCTGACTTATTTTGTTGAACTCTATTGCCCTTGAAGGATTTCTCAGCGCCTTAGCAGTAATTGGAGTAATGAAGACACTGCCACAGATAATTGCCTTTGTTTTCTTGTGGCAAAAAGCTTTTTCCACTTCTGCTATATATAGCATGTCCCACTAAAATGAAAACTCAGATAGTGATCACATAAAGAGATTAATGTGTCAACTAGTTGATACATATTCGGAATTCTATAAAAGTTTTTCACAATTAGCTTGGAAGCTCTTTAGCAGTAACTGCATATTGTTTAGGATAAAATGCTAGAACAGATTTTTTTTTTTTTTTGAAGCAGTAGTCTAGAAGGAATAAGATATGGTTTATGCTTAGGTGCCACCAGGGTATACATGTGACCTATGTCATATGAGACATCCTTTAGACTGAAGAAAAGATGTTATCTTCTTAGAAAACAGGATGATTATATGATCAGATATAATGTGGGATATGGAATTACATCTCATTTATTTCCTAAATAAGAAGACCCAAAACATTCCAGTAACAACTTGTCAAGAGCTGTTGTACGTATTTAATTCTCTTAGATTATGTAGATGAAGTGGACTTTTGGAACAGTTGACTCTGTAAAGAAAAAAATCAAATAGCTTAGAATTCACAAGTAGACACCTAAGAATTGACCACCTGTCAGCAAAACTGACTGCATATTTTCCAGGAGAAATGATAGGACCCATCTAGAGTTCTATTTGATTAGTGGTGGTGGTAGGTAGTAGCACATAGTCCTTGTCCCCAGAAAAGGTTGCTTATTTCAGCTTCTGATGTCATGATTGCATCAACAGAATGCCTGGTCATATAGCCCCTATTAAGCATTACACAGAATTGTTTCCAGTAAATCTCTCTAGAGTGTAGCAGCTTCCTTTTTTGATAGTTTTGGACTATAAATTAAAAACAAAAAGCTGAGAAGCTAATATTTGAAGAATGTTTCTAGGTGGTAATAGTGCAATTAAGAGCATGGACTTTGGGAGCAGACCACACCACATTGGTTTGAATTCCGACACCCAGCCTTTCTGGGCCTCAGTTTTCTCATCTCTAAAATAGGGTGATGTATGTACTCCAGAAGCTTATGGAGATTACATGAGTTAATATTTATAAATAGTGCCCCACATGTAAGCACTATGTAAGAGTTATGTTAAATAACACTGGTTTAGTAGCTGAATTGAACATTTTAATTCTGAAGATGTCTGTCTTCAAAACTTAATAAACATTAAATTACTTCTCTGTATACTTCATTTTCATCTTTCTCAATACACAGTAGTTTTTACATGGGTGTAATTCGTTTAGATAATGGGTTTCTAGAACCATATTTAAGGAAAGAGCGTAAGCATTTGTACACTTTTCATTGTGTCCTTTTAAAAAATATCCCCAAACTGATGGATTGCGCTATATAGAACCATTCTTCTACCACTACTTCTCCAATCTAGAGCTTAGTAGACTTAGTAGGAAATTACTTCACATAAATTAAAACTTAATAGAAATATTTAAATGGTGATTAATTCCTGACTTATTGGTATTAGCAAACCTGGGGAGCTGTTAGACTATAGTAAGTAATGTGTACACTTAAAGGATGACATATGGTATGTTTGGAGTGTGTCCTACATTTAGCAAAAAAGTTGGGAGCGTTTGATTTCATTTAGGTGTTTCTTATTTGTGTCATGAATCATAAGAATCCCCTGAAGATTCTGGAAGTTCTAGTTCTGGAAATGTATACTGTCTTTTAACTTAATTGACTGTTTTTAAAAACATACTTTTAACAAGTATCTTGTGCATGTTAAGGCAAGATTTACTGAGTTAAGGAATTCAGCTGTCTTCTCTGAGCCCCAGATTTCTCACCAGCAGAATCAAAAGTTTGTCTAGAAGGACAGTTTACTTTCTAACTCACTTCAGTGAGTTTGTGATTCCTATATTCCTAATGATTATGGTATTAAAGAAGAACTCCATTATGTGTGATGGAATATGGGATGAGGAACTGAGCTTTCTATTTCCCAGAAAAATAAATCAGCAAACTTTAAAAAGTGTTTTAATAAAGAAAAAAAGCTTTCTAATAAAATAGTAAACTTCAAATAATTATTAGTAATTCATTCTTTCTAAATATTGAGAATGAAAGATAATAAAACGCCCAAAACTCTGGTAATACATATTGTCTTCTGTATTGTGTTTGCATATGTACATATACTATTTGAAATATTGCTATTTTAGAAGTAATGGTCTGTAGATTTAGTAGGTTTACTAAAATTTTGAGCAAGTAAAACTTCTCTTTATAGGTTTCATTCTAATTCAGAGTAATATTTTTACTTTTGCTAGTTATCTCATCACCTGAACATAATTGGTCATTTTTCCTGTATCTTTGCTTGATAATACCCTTCCCATTTATCACTCTGTGTTTAGCTAGAGAGACATGTCTCACTGCCTATGAGGACACAGTTGTCCAGCAACAAGGAATGTCTTAACAATCAGCAAATGAATATTGATTGTTCTTGACCCAGTGATTTTTTTTTTAGCTGATAGTAAATAGATCATTTGGGGGCTATTAGCACACTTATCTGTGGATTGTTTTGTCCCCTGTGTCTTCCCCAAGCCTGTCTCAGGGAAATAACAGGTATTTCTTAGGCTTCACGAAATGATGGCCACTAATTGATATGAGCTGACATTGTTTTGTTTTGTTTTTTGTTTTTGTTTTTGGTGGGGTGTAGGATGGGGTGGGGAGATAGCCTGTGGGAACAGAAGCAAGGCAGCAGTATGAAGCACCAAAGTCATAATTTTGAGGTTACTTTCTTTTAGATGAATTTAATTCCTTAAGTTTGGGTCGCTCATTAATTAATGGACTTCTGTTAAGCAGGGGATACCTTTAAACACCTTTAAGATGTATAGCTTACTCTATGGCCATGCCACCCTGAACAAGCCCGATCCCGTCTGATCTCGGAAGCTAAGCAGGGTCGGGCCTGGTTAGTACTTGGATGGGAGACCACCTAGGAAGACCAGGTGCTATAGGTATAAAAAATAAAAAATAAGAGATTGTAAACTGTTAAGGTCCTTGCAATCTGTGAGGTCAACCAAAGGTTGACCTAAAAAATTTTTTAAAAATAAAAAATAAGATGTACAGCTTAATTAAAACTGTTTAATGTGTGGCACTATTTTGAATGATACACTTTACAGATCTAATTGTGGTCCATGGTGTTTAATCTATTTTAGAAACTGGATGGCTTCTACAGGGAGCCAGGCCTCTGATATAGACAAGATTTTTGGATTCTTCAATGATGGCGCACCCCCTACCAAAAAGCCCAGGTAAACAGGGGAAGGGAGTCTGAGGAGCATAGTACAGTACCATTAATGGTAGATGACAAACTTGCCCCCTACATCCCAGTTGTTTTCACTAATTAAAATGGACCTTTATATGAAAATTAAATCATTTCTTTTTTGGTTTTAATTTTTATTTTTTTTCAAGGTCACAAATGTATGTAATTTTACAAATCAGTACTTCAGGGTTCATAATGCCTCCCTCCTCAGACACTTTTCATTTTCAACTTTTTTTTATGTTTCTCTAATATTTACATCCATATTTTAAACTGCAGCATGTGTACTGCTATATTTTAGTGTTTTGGTTTTATCTATTTCCAATTATGGAAGATAAAGATTAAGCTTGTTCTCACGGATCCTCCCCCACTTGCTCCCCTAACACATACCATACATACTCCCCACAGCTCCCCAAGTGTGTTTTAGATCACATCTTGTATTAAATCAGTTTTTAATATTTATATTTTATGATAAATAGTACTCACGGATGAGACTAATGTGTTATTACATTTCTTTTTTTGTCTATTTTTCCCTCCAAGTTATTAAAAATTGTCTCTCTCTCTTTTTTTTTTTTTTTTTGGTTCGCTTTGTTTTTTGTGTACCTATCAATTTATCTTTAAACTCTGTGACAGAAGAGTCAGCCTCCTAGATGTGCTGACACAGATCACTGATGTACTAGTTACATTTGTTTTATGGATTCTTCCTCTGGACTGTGCTCTGCTCTGGACAAGTTGCTCTCTGGCTGCTACATTGCTGATTTTACTGTTTTCCTTTTCCATCACCCTAAGAATTCCTTTTACGTCTCTCTTGTGTTGGATCTTGTTTCCTGGATTTCCTGTCTTCTTTTTTGGTGTACTCCTTCATTTTGCTAAAGAATGTCACATTAACTTCCTCAGTAAGGATGCATAGGAGAAAAGTTTTTGGAGACATTTGAAAATATCTTTATCATACTCTTACATTTATTTGATGATTTGGTTGAGTATAGGATTTGGGATATGTGGTTGTTCTCCTTAGTGTTATGAAGCCAGTGCTCATTCTCTGCTAATGTCTAAGTGTTCCTGCCAAAATAGCCACTCTCTTCTGATTCTCAGCCCTTTGTATTACATGACCTCTTACTTTTTCTCATTAGAAGGTTGTAAGGATGGTTATTTTATTCCCAGTAACCTGAAATTTCACAGTGATGTATCTTCATATGAATCTAGTTATCGAGTGATCTTTCAAGCTGGTTACTAGTTATCGAGTGATCTTTCAAGCTGGTTACTAATAATTTCATTTTAGAGAAATTTTGTTGTTACTTATCTGAATTTTCGTTACAGTTTTTCTCTATTCTGTCTTTATAGAACTCAGTAGTCAGATGTCGGACTTTCTGGATTAAGTCTCTAATTTTCTTACATTTTTCTATCACTTGCGTTTTTATAATCCTACTTTTTCAGAGATTTTTTTCAGTTTTACTTTCCAACCTTGTGAATTTTTTATTTCAGTTATATTTTTAATTTTCAAGAAATCTTTTTGTTTGCCCATCCCTTTTTTATAGCATCCATTCATGTTTCATAGATACCTTTTTTTAAAAATCTATATGAAGATGTCATTGTTTTCAGTTTTTCTTTCTTTTGTCTCTTGTTTCCTCCAAGTTCCATTCTATCTGGTACTTTGGTTAAACTCTTAGGTTGGGGGCTTTGCCCAAATGTAAGGTGACCCTTATTTGTCTGCTCACATTTAAGAGAAAACCCTGAAAAGCCAATTGGAGAATCTGTGTGCGTAAGGGGCTTGGTTGCTGATGGCCTTCACTGTGGATCTCAAACATGGGACAGGTTGTACATCTGAGGGACTGCCACCTGTCAGCATCTGGGAGTCTTTTCTCTCATGCTGGTCATTTTTGCCAAAGAGGAATCCTCCCATCTCCTGACCGGGTGGGGGATGGGGTTCAAGTATAAGCTTGACTGTGAGTGTGCAGGAGTCTTCTAGGGGAAGGGGCCAGGGGAGAGTCTTATACAGACTTTTACTTAATCCCCCTTCCTGAGCTGTGCACAGTGTTCTCAAATTGAGAATCCTCTGATTCAACCTTTCTGGAAGGCAAGCCTCCAGTCTTAGAGTTCTAACAGCTTAGTATAACCTTGCAGTGAATTTGACTATTTGGGGCCTACCTGCCCCTCCACCTTCTGATGTACCTGAACAGTCCAAAGGTTCTACAGATTACAATTTCTTTTTTCTTTTTTTTTCATGCTCTTCCTAGGTAGTCTCCCATCCAAGTACTAACCAGGCCCGACTCTGCTTAGCTTCCAAGATCAGATGAGATCGGGCATATTCAGGGTGGCATGGCTGTAGACTACAATTTCTAAAACTGAGTGGACTTCTGTTGTGTGCTATTATCTTTTCCCGTTCTACTTTATGAATTCTAAATTTCTACTTTATGCCTTCTAAAAAAAAAATTAGGGTTTTAGGAAGAACCGGAATGAAACACAACTGTAGTAAATTTTTCCTTTTTAACTGGAAATCTTAAATTAGATCAAATCTCTAATAATGTATGAGGTAAAAAAATTCAAATAGTACAGCACAATCAAGTGAAAAGTAAAAATCCTTTTTCTCCCCAATCCTCAGACTTAACCACTATTTAGTTTTTTTGTGAATCTTAGAAATTTGGGGGTTTACATTCGTTTATGCTTCACTATCTCAATTCCCTTGAACTGAAACTCATTTTTCATTTGCTACTAATATCTATTAGTCTTTTCCTGTAGACTAAACTTTTGAGATTAGGAACTCCATTTTGTTCATAACTATATCACTAATATCTCTTGTAGTATCTGGTACTTGATAAATTTTTCATCTGTGTTGAATGACTGAATGTAGGAATTGGGAGTAGGGAAGGCAATTCTAGAGGTGGTTTTCCCAAAGCCAAGTTTCCCAAGGCTAGAAGCACTGTTTGTCCCTGGAGTATGCCAAAATGCTGATCCTGTGTCTCTTCATTTTATGATTTGGACATAGGGTTGAGAAAGGCAATTTCGGGGGGAAAAACATGCCATCAGCAAAAATTAAATAATTTCAAACATATTTTATTATAGTCTCCATAATGAAGTGGGGTGAGGAACTGAAACACAAAATCTTGTGCTCATGCTGTCTCACATAGGAACTTTGGCACAGAACTCTGTGTTTATCCTGGTAAGAAAGGAACGTTTTTCACTTTCTGTCATATCTGTTGAATATTTTCTTTGTTTTTTTGAGTTTGTGAGGCTCCTGTGTTATTAGAATTCTCTTGGCCACTTTTTGTTTCTTTTTGGTCTGAGGATATCTGGAACAAACCAAAGGCAGACTTGTTCCCATGTTTGACTGTCTCGCTCAATTTTAGTCATGTTCAACTTTATCTTAATAATCTCCAAATTTGGGCTAACTTCCCCCCCCCCCCCCAGAATGTGAAACACATATTTAGGTCAAAGTTGGGGCATTGGAAAGGTACAAAAATGAGTTTCTTTAACAGGTTTAAGCTGCTAGTTCTATAAACTTAGGAAACAAGTTAAATTTGACATTTTTTTCCAATTAGAGTTGACATTTAACATTATTTCATCTTAGTTTCAGGTGTACAGCAAAATGGTTAGACATTCATATAATTTATGAAGCGATCCCTTGGATTAGTCTAGTACCCACCTGGCATCATACATAGCCATTACAATATTATTGACTATATTCTCTATGCTGTACTTTACAGCCCTGTGGCTGTTTTGTAACTACCTGTGTGTACTTCTTAATCCCTTCACCTTTCTCACCCAGCCTTCCAACCCCCCTCCCATCTGGCAACCACCAGTTTGTTCTCTGTATCTGTGAGTCTGTTTCTGTTTTGTTCGGCTTTTTTTGTTGTTGTTCTTTAGATTCCACATGTAAGTGAAATCATATGGTCTTTGTCTTTCTCTGTCCGACTTATTTCACTTAGCATAATACCCTCTAGGTCCATCCTGTTGTTGTGAATGGTAAGATTTCATTCTTTCTTTTTCTTTTATAGCTGAGTAATATTCCATTGTATATATCTACCACATTTTTATACAGTCATCTATTTATGAGCTCTTAGGTTGGGCTTACATTTTTTATTGGCCTTTTTTCATCTCCTTTTGTTTCTCAACAATAGCAATATAATTTGTATGGGGTTTTGTTTTCTCAGGAATTCAAATCAAACATGTTCTTTGAAATTTAATATTGATTTAAAACATAACAGCAAAATTCATCTGAGCTATAATATAATTGGACCTTTTCATAATATTAGTGGGTTTTCTTAAATTGAGAGGACTGGGAAGGAGAGAAATCTAATTTTAAGATTGCTTTTTAGGATTACTGAAATAGGTTTATTACTTTGTTTTTCAGCAAGCATTGGCATGATATTCTGGTCTTTTTGCTTAAGCTGCTTTGGAGAGGTGTCACAAACTGGCATTTGTCATCTTTGCAGCTTTAAAAGTTATAGCTGAACACCATGGTTTTAGACAGTCTTTTCATGTGCCTCATATCTGCTGGATGTTCCCCATCCTCTCATTTGTTGGACTTTTTCAGGAAGCTGCTTCCAAGCTTAAAAAGTAAGAAGCCACGGGAACTCGTGCTGGTGATTGGAACAGGCATTAGTGCTGCAGTTGCACCTCAGGTTCCAGCCCTGAAATCCTGGAAGGGGTTAATTCAAGCCTTACTGGATGCTGCCATTGATTTTGATCTTCTAGAAGATGAGGAGAGTAAAAAATTTCAGAAGTGTCTCCATGAGGACAAGAATCTTGTCCATGTTGCCCATGACCTTATCCAGAAACTCTCTCCTGTGAGTATTCTGCCATTTGAAATTTCCTAAAAACATCACATGCACACTGAATGTAATCTTGTAGATTTGCATCACATTTGCCTCTTCAATAAAATATCTGTTTATGGACCTATTTAGGGTAGTTACCTTGACACCATTTCTGTGTGTGTGTGTGTGTGTGTGTGTGCGCACACGCACGCATATGTGTGTGATGATGGTGATGATGATAAGGCCTTTATGTGTACAAAAATGAGACCACTGTTCCACTATAGCTGTATTTTGAATTACTTTTTTCTGTACTCACTGCTATAAAAGCTGTGTTCATTAGCATCCATGCCTTTTAGAGAACCTCAGAAAGATTACAGGTAATTCTTATCATTTTATGGATGAAGCAACACAAGTTTTTAATGTTCCTTTTAAAGTCAATCACTCAAAATATTTATAAGGAACTTTGTCTTGCTTTGTCGAACTGAGTTGGATACCGGTTTCCTAATAGCTAAGGGCTTCTTTGTCTTGTTTTGCCTTAAAAATGTCTTAAAAATCAGGATTTACTTAAGAAATTTTTGGGAATAATAGAGTAACCAAAGCATGTTCTAAATCTTAATAAGTCAAGTGCACCTTAAAATATATATCTATAACTCTTATTCCTTAAAAGTTCATTATCAGTATTATTCTCCTCTGCCCTGGCCCTATAGCCTGTAGGAAAGAAGTATCATTAAGAGTTAGCCTAAAAGACAGGTATTTAAAATAAATTTCCTTCCAGTTCATGACTTATTTCAGAAACTCAGGGCCTTTTACTTCCTCTTTTCACTTTCTTGTCCTTAGTTGGGATAAGTTGTTACTAACCTAGAAGAATGTAAAGAACTAATAGGCTCTAAAGAGCTTATGGGACCTCTACCTCATACCATATACAAAATTAACCCAAAATAGATTAAAGTCTTAAATAGGAGAGCTAAAACCATAAAACTCTTAGAAAACAAAGGCTTAAAGCTTCATGACCTTGGATCTAGCAGTGATTTTTAAAACATGACACAAAAAGCACGTGCCACAAAGTAAAAAATAGGTGAAATGTACTTCACCAAAATTAAAAACTGTTAGGCTGTAAGAAGACTATCAAGAACATGAAAAGACAGCCCCAGAATGGGAGAAAATATTAGCAGTTCATGTATCTGAGAAGGTTGTCTCCAGACTGACTATATAAAGAACTGTTACAACTTAACAATAAAAAGGCCAATAATCCAATTTAAAAATAGCAAAGCATTTGCATAGACATTTTTCCAAGAAGATATGCAAATGGCCAATAAACACATGAAAAGATGCTTAACACCATTAGTAATTTGAAAAATGCACATCAAAACCATATGAGATACCATTAGGATGGCTAGAATCAAAGTCGGTTAATGAGTCTTGCAAGGGTGTAGGGAACTTGGAACCTTCATGCACCGCTGGGAATGTGAAACGGTGCAGTGTGGAAAACAGTGTGGCAGTTCCTCAAACAGTTACATATAAAGTTATCATATGACCCAGCAGTTCCACTTCTAGATAGATACCCAAGTGAAATGAAGACATATGTTCATATGACAACTTACAAATGAATATTTATAGCATTACTCTTAATAGCCAAAAGGTGGAAATAACCCAGATGTCCATCAGTTGTCAAATGGATAGACAAAATGTGGCATATTCATACAATAGAATATTACTTGACAATAACAAGGAATTAAGTACCGATACATGCTGTATCATGAATGAACCTTTAAAACATTATGCTAAGTGGAAGCCGGTCATAAAAGACAACATATTAGATGATTTCATTCATAGGAAATATCCAGAACAGGGAAATCTGTTAGAGACAGACAGATACCCAAGGCTGGAACAGGGATGGAGAGTAGAAGGGTGATAGTTAAAGGGTTTGGGGTTTCTTTTTGATGAAAATGTTTTAAAATTGACCGTGATGACAGCTGCACATATCTATGAATCTACAAATTATTATTGACTTGTACACATTAAATTGTAAATTGTATGTTATGTGAATTATATCTCAAGAAAGCTGTTAAAAATTAAAAGGATGGAAAAGGTATATGATTCAAACACTAATCAATAGAAAGTGAGAGGCTTTTTACTATCTGATAAAGTACACTCAAGAGCAAAAAAGAAAGAAAACATGTATTTTTTAATATCCAAAAATTACAAAATTGTCATATAAAAGGTAATTCAAGAGAATATAGCCAAAAAATGTAAGAGAAAAGCATTAAAGAGGTATGTTAGCCAGTTTATTAATAAAAATGTTATTTTTCTGCAAAAAAAACAAGCTCATGGGGAAAAAGAGTACTGTATTAGACCAGTAAAAGTAGTGTTATTTTAAACTAGGACCTGCAGCGTTGCTATGCCACCCTATTATCTTGGCTGCAGCCCTCACTAATCCATTCAAAGGGTCTCCTGAAAATACACAACATGGTTTTGCTAGTTTGGGTTAGTTACGATTTAAAGTAATGAGAAGATTTAAAGTCAGTGTCAGTAAATGTATGTCAACCACACATATCAAATTGGAGTCACTATCTGCAGATGATGATTTGTTATTAACTTTTGAAGTGTAATTTTGGAGTAGTGTCAGTTCCAGTAGAGTAGCAATTATTAAACTTTTTGGTCTCAAGATTCCATTAGACTCTAAAAAATTATTGAGAATCTCAAACAGCTTTAGTTTATGTGAGGTATACCTATCAGTATTCACTGTATTAAAAATTAAAATAGAAATTTTATAAATATTTATTTTAAAACAATAAACCTATTATATGTTAACATATATGTTTATGAAAAATGATTCTATTTTCCGAAACAAAAATAAATTCATGAGAAGAGCTTTATTGTTTCACATTTTTGGAAATCTCTTCAGTTTCTGGCTTAGTAGAAGACAGCTGGATTCTCTCATCTGCTTTATATAGTCTGTTATGTTTGTGTTGGTTTGGTTTAAGTATATGAAAAAAATCTGGTCTCAGATACATAGTTGGAAAAGAAAAGTATTTTAAATCTTTTTAGTTAATTGTAAATATTCTTTGTCCATACTGTACCAAAAATTCAGTAAGTGGTGGCTTCCTAAAGTTTAATAGCAATATTGAATTTGAGATCAAATCATATGCATATTAATGGTAATATGGAATTCAAACTCTTCCCATTCTGATGCATTAAATAAAATTTATTGATCCATCTTACACTTTGAATGAATCTTTTACCCATGCATGATTTTGTAACATTATGCATTGGTCATTTGGAAAATATTGGTTCACTGAGTTATACATACGTTCCAGATGTTGACACACTTAACTACACAATCGAAAAAACTGTATGCATTAATATCACCAGTCTCTTCACAAAAAGGTATCTGGAAGCTGTCAAGCTCATGGTAGCTAAAAAAAGTTTTCTAATGCTGATTTTTGTTTGAAAGCTCAGATTTCATCATTGGCAACAATGGTAGCAGTCAATAGTTGTTTTCCTCAGAATGACAGGCTCCCTCATTCATTTTTGGAAAAATGCCTGAGACTACCCAAATCTGAATATCCGAAGTTTATCAGTCCCTCTTTCAAATAAAAATGATGTTTGATTAAAAAACAGGTGGCTGGTTCAGCTTACAATTCAAATAATCACACTAGTGTTTTGCCTCAAGACAACCATCATACTCCAGTATACAGAAGTGCTTTGTGCATATTTCTTGTTTCTTCACACAGAATATTAAAAGGACATGTATTCAAGAGTCAAGATTTAATACAATAAATTTTTACTGCTTCATTAAGGACATTCTTAAGTAAAACTGGAATCTTTTTCTTACCAAAAAAAAAAAATCTTTGGTAATGAAGAATACAGTGATTACTAGCACAGTTTGGTTCACTATCTTATTCAAGCTAATGTTGACATAAGAAATGTCCAAACCTGTAGAGAATTTTTATGAATTTATTTGAGCCAAACTGGCAACAGATGCCAGGGAGCAAGATCTCAAATGCTCTCTTGGAGAATGGCAGTTTTGCAGCTTATTTTATACATTAGAATCAAAGGAGGATTCATGAGGAAGATGCATGAAATCTATTGGTGGTAGGTTAAGGAGGCAGAAGAAAACACAGAGGGAAAATTTCTAGGATTGGATAAAAAGCAAAATGGAGAAACACATACTTTTACATTGTGGGGTACACACGATAGTTAAACATTTAGAGCACAGAGAGTATGTGGAGAACAATTTAACAATGAGGGTTCTGTGGCCTTATGCTCAGGTGCCAGCTGTTGTGCCTTCAGTTGTGCTTTTGATGGGTAGGAAAAGAAAATTACTTTGATATTTCAAAGATACGTTATCCTTAATGCCTAAGAACAATGGGCAGAGCTAACTTAACGTAAAGATCGACTTACGCTAAGGAAGCTATAGGCCTGGGACTTCACTACCCACTATTACCTGTCCAGTAAGGAATTTGTGATCAGACCATCCTGTGTGGTTACTTTTTTGTCACTGAGCTTGTCAGGCCTGCCATGTGACCCCCCTGAGCTTGCCAGGTTTATTGCATAGCCTCTTATTTGTTCACATAAGGTACCAGCAGTTTTACCCACCATTGCCTTTGCACTGTCAATGCATTTAGAAAAACGATTTAAAAGACAAATATCACCATAATATTACTATGAAAATAATTTGACTCTGCAGACTCCTTAAAGAATCTTCGGGATCCAGGAGGTCTGTAGGCTGGGTTTTGAGAAACATTCCAGTAGAAGATATGTAAGAAAAAAATACAGGCAACCCAAAGGCTTTACAAGAGAGGCATTTGGGGGAAATTTAAACATTATTTGAGTATTTTATATTAGGGAGCTAATAGTATTGCATATTTTAAGGTTTGTTTTTTTATATAAAAGGGAGTCCTTATCTTTTAGGGTACCTATTGAAGTATCTGAATGAAATGATATAATGCCTGGGAATTGCTTTAGAAAAATTCAGTGAAGGTAGGAGGGATGTTGTGGATGGAGAGTTTTAGGTTACACAAGATTGGCCATGTGTGATCATTGTTCAAAGTGATGATAAGTGCATGGTTTTTTTTTTTTAAATCCTCTTATTTTACTTTTGTGTATATTTGAAAATGTCCATATTTAAGAAAAGAAAAGAATAACAACAGCAGTTGGCAGTGTTAACAGACCCGTCTACTGAGCCAGTTTCTTATAGTAGGGAGATGACATTGTCATTTAAGGCAGATAGCATTCAGAATCAGAAAGACTGCCATTTAAATGCACCGAGACCCTGGCAAATCCCTTAACTTCTCAGTCTATTTTGGCACTTATAAAACTGGAATAATACTACTTACCTCATGTGGTTTTGTGAAGAATGCATATAAGGTGTCCAGCACACAGTAAATGTGCCATAAATGTAACCTCAGTAAAAGAGTCAGGATTGTTTTTGTTTGTACTGTATGTGGGATCAGAACGATGAGAGTTACAGAGTAGATGGAAGGAAATGAAGCAGCATTGGATTCAGTTCACTGAAACGAATGAGAAAATGTTTGTGCGAGTTGTGTGGGAGTTGTGTGGGAGGTCGGCATTTCCTTTTGACCGTGGAACTTCCTTGTTTGTTTTCATTCCTTTGTCTTGATTTAGAGAGGCCTCCGGTGGGAAATTTAGTTCTAGGGTCACCTGCTTCGAGAGAGAAGAATGCTTAGTGCAGCTACAGAAGCCTCTTTCCTTCCTTTCTGTGTTGATCTGCACAATGTGAAATTTAAAAGAAATAGGACTGACAGCTAAAATAAGCGCCTCATGACATTTATTTCCAGGCTTTAATCTTTTGTACTTCTTTTCTGAGAAGCAAGAAAATATTCCACACCCATGATTAGCTGATTGTATACCCAGGCATTTTTATCTGTGCATAATGATTAAACTGGTGTTGGAATATAGTGTTAAATAATTGTATATATGAATCAGAGTACAAAATGAAGTTATAAAACATAACAAGGGCATTCTGAAAATAACCATATTCTTCATTTATTTTTAAACTTAATTTTGCTTGTATTTTTGGAGTAGATACTGTTTACACACATTGCCGAAATCAAAATGATCTAAAACGGTTTATGTACATCACAGCATCTCACTCCCACTCATGTCTTTGTCTGCCTCCTCTTCCCAGACTCACCCCCCATAGGTCACTACTCTTAATAGCTTTTTGAGTATCCTTCCAGTGCTCCTTTTTTTTCTTTGCAAAAACATGTCTATAGGACTGTATGTTTTCTCACCTCACTACCTTCATCCCCCATATCAACAGGTAGCATTCTAGACACACTGTTCTGCACCTTGTTTGTTTTATTTAACCTTATATCCTAGAGGTCTTTCCTTACTGGTCTCCTGTATATGGGTACTTGGCTTGTTTTTAGTTTTTTGCTGTTATAGACAACAGAGCAGTGATAACCTTGTATATGTCATTTCAGTTGTTTGCAATTATATCTGTGGGATTTATTGCCAGAATAGAATTTTAAAATTGTGGGGTAAATGGGTTTTAATTTTGATAGACATTAAAGAGGCACTGTATAACAAATCTAGAAAAGTGCCTAATATTCAATAGTAGTTGACTCTTGTATATAGTGAAATTCATTAACTGAGGTTATAAATTCTTCACTATTTCTGATCAGATTATTCATTCCATTTATTAAGTATTAGAGTCCCCTGATGGTTGCCAATGGGCTATAAATATGTGATGGAATTATTTATGCCTTTAGGTAAAATGAGAATGCCCACATTCTTAGCCACATAAATCATGGGCCATACAATGTATTTAGCAGGGAAAAAGAATCTTTGATTCCCCCGACAACAGGGTACAGTGAGAAGCCTGTTTAGTAGTAGATGTAGCATGAAACAATGTGTCACCATCAGACAGAGATACTGTATCACTTCTGCTCTGATTTTTCTATGTGAAAATATTTACTGTTTATTTGGTAGGCCTGAAGAATTGGTAATTTTATAAAACACTTCGAAAAATTACAAAAAGAATTTGGCAGATGAAGAGTGTTTTATGAATCTGCTTCCATGGATCTCTGGAAACAGATCTTTATCTGAGCATTGCTCTATTAGAAAGATGTACAAAGGAAACCAGGAAAGTGGGGGGACCACTTTGAGGAACAATAGAATGAGCTAATTATCTATTATCTAGCAGCTAAGTACAGTTACATAGGGTTTGAATGGGAAATATTGGGGCCTTTAAGAACGAATTCTTGTTCTGATATTATGAAATGGTATTGCAGGAATAGGTTAGGAATCAGATATTATAGTGCATTATAGTTACTTACCCTTTCAGATTCCTTTTGTCCCAGAGGCCACTTTTTCTTTTAAGTTTTAAAGCCAACTGCCCACTGAGGTTAGTCCTCAGAGATGTTTACATATATTTAAAACGAATCTGGGAAAGCAGTTATTTAGATAAACCATATGTTAAGAAATAGGAGTCTGGGGTGGGGAGGACCAAATAAAAAAGAAGTAAGACTGTTTAGAACTGACTAGTGCTTGAAATTTTTAACAGTTGCAAAATGCAGATTTTTGATAGCCTTTATTAAATACTAAGTATTCTTCCTACCAAACCTGTACAGAAATTGCTGAATTATGCAAGGGAAGAAACAGAGGGTAAGCAGTTTTCCCATAAGCATCCATAGCATAAGCATCTAAATCAAAAAGCATCTGTTAAAAGTGAGTAGGATTAGAAAAAGAAGTGCTAAAAGTGTGTTTTCTTAGTTATTCCTTAGTTAAAGATTTATGAAAGCACACATTGTCTTCTTAACTGAGTCCTAATTAGAGGGTAGTTGGTGCTATGCTTTTTCCTTTAGTCCTGGTAGTGACTTAACATCTCTCGGCTGTGCCCATTTTCTTCATTCTATAAAAATGCTCATTTAGAGAGCTTGTACTTGTTTGCATGTGATGTCATAGTGCTGATCACTTGCTTTGTGCTAGGCTTTATTCTAGGCACTTGGCATGTATCATCCTGTTTTCCTTATAACCAACCCTGCGAAGTAGACAATATATTACCCCTATTTTAAGTACAAAGTATTCTTCAAAAATTCACTATTACTGTAATTAAGACAAATGACCTACCAAAACACATAGCATCAATTTTTCTTTCAAATCTCTCCGCAGCGTACTAGTAATGTTCGGTCCACGTTTTTCAAGGACTGTTTATATGAAGTATTTGATGACTTGGAATCAAAGATGGAAGACTCTGGAAAACAGCTGCTGCAGTCAGTTCTCCACCTGATGGAAAATGGAGCCCTGGTATTGACTACAAACTTCGACAATCTGCTGGAACTGTATGCAGCAGATCAGGGAAAACAACTTGAATCCCTTGACCTTACTGATGAGAAAAAGGTAAAATGTAAAGAATTAGTCACTTCTTAAGGCTAGTGGATTGTATCTTTATTGGACAGAGTTTTTTAGTTGGGACATTGTGCAGTGCTGATATTTACATAGAGATAGAAAGGAAGATTCTTGTCCCTGCTTATTAGATTTTCGTCCTTTTTACTTTTTCTTTTTTGAGATAAAAATCAATATACAGTAAAATACACAGATCTTAAAAGTGTTCAGTTCTGTGAGTTTTGACAATTTCACTCAATTTTAAAGCAAGACTATAAGAAGTCAATTGAAGTATTAGGTCTCTTGAACATCTGATAATATCAGGTGGGTGTAATACTGATTTAGAATTCTCTCTTAGAATATATTCTTTATGCCAGCTCCATCTGGAAATGTATGAAAACACTTTATGATGTCTGGAAGAGCAACTTTCAGGCCAGGTGATAGCTGGGCTGAGGTTAATCAGTGAAAGCCTCAGCAGACTTTTTTTTTTATTGTAGGCTATACTATACCTAAGCTATCTACCATAATATTGAATTATAGATGTTGATCTATGTCAACTAAAGAAATGAGGCTTTATTAGAATGGTCACCTGAGTTTGTAATTTGAAATCGAGCACCAATAGGAAATTCTATAGCTATACCAACATGTATTGATTGAAATACGGGGAAGCCATAAAAGGAAAAATGTTTTCATTGCCATAAAAAGATGTCAAAGACATAATGAGTGAAGAAAAAAGAAAATAGATTGTGAGTCACCACCAGGTCTTATTTGTCCTGCTCTGTAGTTTTTATAATTTTCCTTCTATACTTTGTTTTCCCAGGAGCCTGCCTCTGTGTCCAAATTAAGAGCCCAGCTAAATAGAGTTTGGATAGGCAAGAGATTCACCACTGGCTTTCATCAGCACAGTACTGCTTCTGCTAAAGGAGTAGCTGTGATACCACTCTTGTAATTTTGCTGACCTCAAAGCCAGGTTTTAAAAGGAAATCAAATTTAGAAATGGTGCCATGAAGATTGATTTTCTCTGGCTGGAATGTTTTCCACCTGCTACCCCATGCTTTGTATGGCCAGCTCTTTCTTCACCTATTAAATCTGAACTGTCACCTCCTGTGAGAGGCCTTCTCTGACCATCATATTTAAGAGGGACCCACCCTTACATCTTTGTCCATTTCTTTCATAGCCCTTACTGAGACTTTCATTGTTTATCTTGGTTTGTTTTCTGGCTATTTGCCCCACTGGAATGGCAGCTCCCACCTAACCAGGTACCATGTCAGCCTTTCTTACCTTAATGTCTAAGATAGTACCTGGTGCATAGTAGGTGCTTAGTAAATATTTTTTTTGAATTAATGAATGATTGAATGAAATTCAGAAATTAATGGCTAGGAACAGTATCCATGCTGTCTCTGATAAAATCTCCAAAGACCCTGACCAGCGTCAGAAGCATCAGGCCTTTCCAAAGTTAAGGATATCTGTCAGACTTGACATTTTTCTTCTCATTTCCATCCCGGGGCCTCGAGATTTGCTTTGTATTTTTAGTCCACATTAAGGGCAATATTGAAGTTTACTTGTTAAAGCCACTGACTGATAGTCAGAGTGGGGCCTAGTAGTATTCAAATTCTAAGTCTCTGTGCCTCTTGACTATTTTTCCTAATTCATACTTTATTTCTCTAGAATGTTATACAAATAAATGTATATTGTCTCAAGTCCTTGAGGAAAATGAAACTATGGAATTCAGGTGGCTATTGTTACCATTGTCATCTAAATGACTGTTCTTCTTTGATATCCTTTAGGTAACTCAGAGGTGACTGAAGTGATTCTTTTATTGCTTATCAGTTGCTACACAAGAAACTACCTTGAAACTTTGTGGCTTAAAACAACATTTCATTTGCCCACGATGATATGAATTAGTGATTTGAGCTGGGCTCAGCAGGCTGCTGTTCTGCTGTATCGTGATTACCCCCGTGGCCGCAATCTTCTGGTGGCCAAACCATGGCTGAGTGTTCCAAGATGGCCTCACTTCCATGTCTGTTGGTTCAGGCAGTTGTCTGGACCCTACATCTTTAGCAGGCTAGCCCAGGCTCCTTCACATGGTAGCTTAGTTCCAAAAGCAGCAAAAGAGAAATAAGACTCGTTGTGCCAGACTCTTTGAAGCTTCTGCTTGTGTTGTGTTTGTTAATGCCCCATTGGCTAAAGCAAGCCATGTGGCCAAAACCTGGAGTGAGTGTGAAAAGGGACTACACAAAGGCATGGGTACAGGCTTGATATCTTGAGGATTGTTACTGAAACAGGACATCATAGTTCTCATGTATGTCACCAATAGAAAGAGTCCCTGTTGTTTCTGCAAATGATGACAAATTCTAATTTTTGATTCTAACTTTCAAAGAGAAATCACCAGACTTGGCTGCCATCAGTACTAACAGTCATGTCTGAAATGGAAAGGGAGGCCACATCGAGATTTACATTCTTGCTCTGTGATATCATGAAGCTGGAGAGTTATGTCAGAAGCCTAGTCCTCTTACCCACTGGGACCTTGAAGCAAGTGCTCAGCCATGCCAACCTGAGTGAGCTATATTTGTGTTGTGCAGGTCCTAGAGTGGGCTCAGGAGAAGAGGAAGCTGAGCGTGTTACACATCCATGGGGTCTACACCAACCCTAGTGGCATCGTCCTTCATCCTGCTGGCTATCAGAATGTGCTCAGGAATACTGAAGTTATGGTGAGTGATGCCGATCTTGCTGGTCTTGAGAAAGCCTTCCTGGGAAACCTCTAAATGTACCGTTGGTCTTCAGGAGATAATGTTTCTTTAAAAATTGGAAGGTCAGACTTTGTTTCCCGTGCTTCTCAGCTTGTGGGTGTGCATGTCATCTTAGGAAATGTACTCTTCAGGTATCGAGCTGTAGGGTTTTTCTGTTTTTGATTGACAGTCAGCTGGTGGCACTCTGTCATTGCCATCATCTTCACACATAAAGAATACATTATTACCTCTTTTCATTTTCGTTTATTATAGTATCAATCTTCTCTATGCCAGTAGTAATTTTATAGCTTTTTACTGACCAGTCACTACTAGAACATAGATTCTAAAGAGATTTTGTATAAATTGTTTTGGGCTTTTATTGAATTAACCACACTTATTCAAACTTATGGCTAGTGAAAACGTTGGGAAAAAAATTGGGTGATAAAATGGAGGTTTTCTTTTTTGTGAAAAAGCTTCTTGATCTTTAGGGATGCAAGTTTTAAATTTGCTCACACATCCATGTTCAAACCAAGACACTTTGTGGCCAGTGATATTCACTGGCCTCAAATGCTGCAAACAGTATATACTGGCTATTTTCATGAGTGGGTCAATTAGAGTGATTGTCTTTACATGATGTGGCAAAAGAAAATGTGATGTTTTCTAAAGGGTAACATTTTTTTTTCACCTATTCTTTCCCTGACATCTATTGGAACTACATCTACCATTGACAGAGTGATCTCTTAAGCAAAATCATTTCTAATGTTTTTATATTTATTTATTTGTATATGTATAGATACATACATATACACAGATACATATTGATGTTCTAAGTATCAGGCTTCCTTTGAGAAAATCTGGTGATGAGATTATCTTCAGTGACAGTCCATCATTCATATTGTAAGGCAAAAAAGGCAAATATGGTTCAGAAAATGGAAAGAATAAGATATATTGAAGACCTACTTATTACCTTATGGCCTCTGGGCACATAGATCTAAAAAATACACTGCAAGGTCAGTAGACCAGTGTCAACCCAGTGAAACCCTGAATAGAGAGCCTATAGGAGAATGCCAGGTAAAGATAAATTTTAGACCAATCAAGTTATAGTAATAAACAATAAAAAGGTCAGACTTGGGGACTTAACTACCCTCTTAAATCTTGGTTAAATGGTCATCACAGTCTGCTAAAAGTAGCAGTTATGAGACCCTGTAGACATTTTTTCTTCAGACATGCTGTGTGTGTGTCTTCACGGTATCATTAACATGTTGTTTCTTTTCCTGCAAGAGAGAGATTCAGAAACTCTATGAAAACAAGTCATTTCTTTTCCTGGGTTGTGGCTGGACTGTGGATGACACCACTTTCCAGGCCCTTTTTCTGGAGGCCGTCAAGCATAAATCTGACTTAGAACATTTCATGCTGGTTCGGAGAGGAGATGTGGATGAGTTCAAGAAGCTTCGAGAAAACATGCTGGACAAAGGGATTAAGGTCATCTCCTATGGAAATGAATATGCTGATCTTCCAGAATATTTCAAGCGGCTGACCTGTGAGATCTCCACAAGGGGTAGAACAGGTAAGGTGTGATTTGAGACCGAGAGGGATCTGAACGCAAAAGCTTTCAGCCATTTGTGTCTTTGTGATGGGTAAAATCATTATCAAGATGAGGAATATCATCTTAACCAAATTATGAAGGGAGATCATGGTTAGTTTTTAAGTTAGACTAAATTCCATTTGGATAGGAGGAAAATAGACAAAGGGATATTCTAGCACTTCTATATAGAAGTAGGAAGAATGAAAAAAATTCAGCCCCACTAGTTATCAGTGAAATGCTATTAGAATTTAGATTTCAAAATAGAAAAGAATGCTAACTCAGTTTTGGCTAAGGCTGTGAGGAAAGAAATATATTCATGTTCAAAATTTAAAAACCTTTTACCCAGAAGCCCCACTCAATACAATTTATCTTTAGAGAAATTTCTCCTAGAGATCATTGGACAATTGCACAAAGATAAATAGGTGTGGTTGTATAATGGAAAAAAATTGGAAGCAACCTAAAATGTTCCACTTTATAGGAAATTCTATAAATACACCATTTATTTGATCAACTACAACGAAGCCATAAAAAGGAAACTTTCTTTGTCCAAAAAGATGTCAGAGACATGATATTGTGAGTGAAGAAAAAAAAAAGGGCAGGTTGGAAAATACCACCATGGTCAGTCCCATTCATACAAAATTATAGATTATTCTGTTTTTTTGTGTGTATGTATAGGAAAGTATCTGCAATGTTTCCTAAATTAACTGTGGTTCTCTTTATGCTGTAGGATTTAAGGGGTTTTTAAAACATTTTGTTTATATTAGTATTTTCTACAATGATTATGCATTATCTTTATAAATAAACAAACACTTCAAAAATATTTGGACACAGTTAGGGTGGCATTAAAGTTAGAGGTTGGGGGTACTACTCATTGACGTTTTACCTCCAGGTTCTAACAAAAAAGCCAAATGGAGGAAAAGGTTCTGTTTATTGACTCCAGGGAAGTTCCCAGGTACCCTACAAAATGCAAAACTTTTTTGATATCAGCTAAATTGAAGAATGCTTTTTAAAACCTTACTTTGAGTAAAGGCAGGCCCCAGGACATGGCCATTCTGATTCACCACCCAGGTCCAAAGAAACGTTGCTGTTGTATGTAGAATGTTCTTGAAAAGTCGTGTGTTAATATGGATTTTCATAGTCAATCTGAATGCATCTTAGGGGGTCTGTTATAGTACAGGTAACTTAATATATAGAGAACTTTCCCTAAATCTTACAATCATTCCCGGCTATCTTTTCTGAATCAAATTACTTTGAGTGCAATTCTCGGTAATGAGAAATCCCACAAACTCTTAACATCACCGTAACTGAATACTGAAGAACATGTCTTTCCTTTCTCTGTAGACAAATCTTTTGGTTTCTCTCTTTTGTGAAAACACTTTGCTGTTCTTTCTTGGGGATGTTTTCTGATGTCCTGCACTGTCTGTTCTGCTATTTACCTACACTTAGTACTTTCCTTATTGGGCACATTCATTAAACAGGAGGTACATACTCAAGCTCTACATATTTCTTTTGATCTACATTCTGAGATCTACCCAGGGAAAATGCTAAAACTGAAAATAACATAATCTCTCTGGACAGCCGTTTCTGTTACACTAAATTTTTCCTTAATCAAAATCGTCTTAAGTATTGTAGAGTGGCACAAAACCTTTTATTAGCTAGCTGTGTAGGCTTCCTACTAGGAGTGGCTTTCCCCAGAGTTATCCCTAATTAGGCATTCTGGGATTTTCATTATGGCGAAGAGGCTTTGTTAGAATGGTCAGCTGAGCTTGTGATATGAAATCTAGCAGAACAGCTTTGGGTTAAAAACGTTTCATTTTGAGACAAGTCAAGCTTATCTGCTATCATTGGTTATGTTTTTATCTGTAGATGCATAAGAGGTAAGAGGTCTGCTACTGCTGTTTTAACACCGAGCATTCGCTATATACCTGGTATTGTGCTATGGGCTCATTTTTGTATAGTAAAAATTACTTGGGTTCAAAAGAGTCTGTAGGATCTAGTACATTTATTTAAAAAAAAAAATCAAGTAATAAGAAAAAGAAAAATAATTCTTTTATAAACTTCATTACCGTAATGCAAGCAGTTGTTTAGGTGTATTTCCAATGAACAATTTTCCCTATGCATTTTTTCATAGTTGTAAACAGTGTACGTATAGTCTTGGTAATTTTTTTAGTCAGTGGTACATCATACAATTTCCCACACGGCTACAGTTCTCATAACCACTATTTTTAATGACTGTTATAATCCAGTGTGGATGTTATAGTCAAGTGGTCCCCAGTCTTTTTGGTACCAGGACAAGAACTCCTATGAGAATCTAATGCCTGATGATCTGAGGTGGAGCCGAGGCGGTGATGCTGGTGCTGCAAATACAGATGAAGCTTCTCTTGCTAGTGTGTGCCGCTCATCTCCTGCTGTGCGGCCCGGTTCCTAATGCCACAGACCAGTACTGGTCTACAGCTTGGGGGTGGGGGGGACCCTTGTTATAGTTTACCCAATTATTTCCTTATGTTAGGCAACTTCTAATTTTCTCTAGTTTCTTCTAAGAACTGTTGGAATGAATATTTTCATCCTTAGTTTTTCCTTCTGCCAATTTCTTTAGGATGTTTTCAGTGTAGATACTAGGTCAAAGGGCATGAACATTTTAGAGGTTGCTGTGCCTTTTATTTATACTGTAATTGGCCATATTCTTCCATGTTTTATATTCTTTCCTACACCATTATTTATCCCACTGCTGTCCGATAGAATTTTCTGCAGTGATATAAATTTATCTCTATAATCTTTGCTGTCCAGTAACCACATGCCACATGTGGCTATTGAATATATTTAAAATGAGGTTAGTGTGACAGAGGAAGAGAATTTTTCATGTAAAACTAGCCACATGTGGCTAATGGCATTGTATTGGACAGTGCAGATCTACTCCATTTTCTATTGTGGGAGTATCTGCTACTTTGCACTGTTTCACTTGGTTGAATTTGCTCACTTGCATGCTGCTCCCCACCGCTGATCAGACCGATTTTTTTCCCCTAAACTTGGCCTTCTGGACCAGTTAGGGACAGCAGACACACTTTGCCTATGTAAAACGTTTTGTTTATAAGCAGTGTTAGTGCACTCAGGGACCTTACTGTTTTATTTTCCCCGCTTCATCTCTATAATGTGTTCATTATGAAATAATGCCAGTCTGCTTATTAGTTAGAACATGTGCTTTCATCTCCTTTTGGGTGGTTGGTTTTCTGCTATTAATAGTTTTGGCGTTTCAGTCTAACATGATACTAATATGCATCCTATTCAGCAGGGGTGGTGAGAGACGGTCAGCTAAATGGCTCATCTGCAGCACACAGTGAAATAAGAGGTGAGATACTATTTCCTGTTCCGTTTGTCAATTTTCGTCAGAAAATGTGTGCCTGACTTAGTTAAGACCTTTGAGAATAATTACGTACCTCTCGTACCTGGTAAGGATTCTCTATTTTCCTGTCAAGTCTCTTACAAGATTCCTAGTATCTCATGTCTTGTCTTCTGAAGGGTTAAGCCTGACCTAAGTATTTGCAGCTTTAGATATGTAAACCTGTTTTGTGAAACTCCCTATTACCCTTTACCTTTTCTTCTCTCCACAGATTGCAGTACATGAGAAGGCTAGAAAAGTCATCACCATTAGACCAAGCTGTAAGGCCCTACTGTGGACAGTGTTCAACAGTAAACGTATAAGAACCCAACACAGCTCCTGGGAAAAACCAAAACCCAGAGGTTGAAGGTTGGGGGTAGAGTGGGGGGTGGGGGGAACTTCCAACTTAATCCTCAATGCCAAATGGTTCTTGATCTTATGCGGCCTGTTCCAGTTCAAGAATAAACAAGTGACAACGGGACCCAGATGCAGCCCCCCATCCCACTCCCAGGCTGGACATGCCTGTGTCCACACAGCAGATCAGTGTGAAAGCCACTGACTGAGGCTGCAGCTCTGCATGAAGGACTTGGGATCTAGATGCTGTGGAATCGCCATGGCCCTTGTTGCTGTTTTGTACTCTATACTTGGTTTTTTCAATTAAGCTTAATGGCTTTTTTTAAAACAAGACTTGAAGCTCTAGTTTTCTAGATCTTTTACAGTGTACAGTATTTTACATACCTGAGCTGTATTAAAAGCTTGTTCATTTACTTCCCAGGGCCCTGGTTCTACTTTTAGGGTCACTTTAGAAAACTTCTAACCTGCAATGGTAATAACAAGCCTAATTTTTCTAACTCAATTTAACTTTTAAAAGTTCTATTCTTTCATTTGGGGGAGGAGTAATCTCATTCTCAGGACAGCCATTAATTTTTACCTGATTCTTCATCATTATCAATTCCTGCTCTTTCCTTCCGTTCTTACCATAAACCCTAGTTAGTGTGATGTGGGATTTTGGTTTTGAATCTTCTATAAAGTAACTCCAAGACTGAAAGGCAATTTATTTATGAAATTTATTTTCTTATATAAATTATGTATTTCTCTGGGCAGACAGCCTTCACTTTATTGCACTAATAGCACATCTGTAATACCAAGCTACAGGACAAGTCTCAACAAGAGGTTTGTATTCTTCAACGTAGCACTTGTCTACCAGGCACTGTAGAGAGGAGGCGGAAAAGCCAGGGTCCGCTCAGGGAGAAATGGGGAGCAGGCAATGTGATACCCTTCTAACAGGTGGTTTTCTCCCAGGAAAGGGAACATGCAAAGTTTATATCTGGGTTCTGGGCTTGGGGAAGAGCTGGAAGGCTGAGAAGCCCAATGCAACACTGCAGCTCAGCTCCCCTTCTTTCTGAGGGAAGCCAGGACTCTTCTCTTGTTCATTTGTAACAAATCACGGGGATAGGGGTCATCATAAGAATTAGCAGCAATTAAGAACAGGTCATACACTGCCAGTGTGACATCCGGGCCCAAGGACCTGAAAACTATGTAGCCCAGGGAGAAATGTCACTCAAGACCCAGAGCTGGATCTGGAGGTCTCTTAATCTAACAGCTGGGGAGCTGGGCTTCAAACTGCTCGTGCTCAGACATCCCTATGACCACACTAATTAGCAACGTTCTGGTGTTGGATCTTCCAACCATTGGTCAAAACTGTAATGAGACCTAGTCTATAGGCAGAGTGAAGGGGATGCCTGAGTAGGAAGGGGAGGCCCATGGCAGGAGTGGGGAGCAATGGGCGGTGACTGTAACATGATTAAGCTCTCCTTACAGATGGAGGCTGGGTGAACAGGGAGTAGGGATAGGAGGAGCTGCACACCCCAGGAGCTCCTCACGCTCTACCTTTGTACTACACTGAAGACAAGTTGCTCACACACTCTAAAGAACATTCTTGATACAGGAATGGGCTTTGGGGGGAAGCAGTGATTTGGTATTAGGCAAGAGCCACGTTAAGCCTTCATGAGGGCAGCCACCACAGCCTTGGCGTTGAGACTGCGTAGGTCGCAGTAGGTCTGGCCAGTGCCCACAAACACAATGGGTTTGCTTGTGATGTAGGTCATAGAAATAGCAGCTCCCACCTGAAGTGGAGAAAGGGGTAGCCAATCAACTCAAGGCACCTTTTTCATTCCCTCAGTAACGGGGGGCTTTTCAGCCACCATAGCTTCAGCTCCCTTATGAAGGATGCCCACCCTCCCACCCCCACCAAATCACAATGTCCTGTGTTGTTCATATTTACCTTGTCATCAATGGTATCAAATTTGGTAAGGACAATGCCATCAATGAGCCGAGGTGTCTGAGCCATAGAATGGTCAGCCAAGGCTCTGTTGAACTTGACCTGGAAAGGAAAAATGGGGTATAAGTATAAGAAGCACTTAACTATCCAGAGCTGAGGCTGGAAACAGAACCAGGCCCTAGCCCTCACCAGTTGATCCACAGCCTCATTGCCTACTAAGGCCTCCCCCACAAACAGCACCAAGTCGGGTGTGTTGACGGTAATGAGCTTGGCCAGGGCAGTCATCAGAGGGGCATTGTCTTGCATACGGCCAGCTGTGTCCACCAGCACCACATCAAAGCCCTGATTACGTGCTAGAGAGAAAAAAACGTCAACTCAAAACATGCTTATTTCCAGATTCCCCTTAAGACGTCCTAGCCGGGCTATATTAAAAGTCTATCCGTTTACTTTCTTGGGCTCTGGATCTGGTTATAAGGTAGTATGGGAAAAGAAATCTAAGCTTGTCCATCAAGCATGTTCAGAAAAAAGGATGGCAGTATGATAAAGATGATTAGAGGTTTCCTCAGTTGGGATATATTACCTTTGCCTACAACTACACTTATTACCCAAAGCAGAAATCCTAGCTTGTTATTGAGCAGTAAGTTGGTAGCAGGATAACCCTGATCCTCAGCACATTTTAAGGGAACCCAAGGAGGAAAGGGGCCCAGAAAAGCTCCCACAATTTCTGTGAACTGTACCAAAGGCAATAGCTTCCATGGCAATGCCAGCAGCATCCTTGCCATAGCCCTTTTCAAACAACTGCACCATGGTGCGGCCACCGTGATTCTCGGGGGGGTGTAGGGCACTCAAACGTCGGGTGTGTGTACGCAGCTGCTCCACAGCCCCGGCACGAAATGTGTCGCAGGCAGCAATGAGGACACTGAAGCCGTTCTCTAACAGCCAGAAGGAAATCTGCAAAAGCAACAAAAGAAACTGTCACCTAGAACCAGAGTTGCTAAGACCTAGAGAGTGAAGTGTCTGAGACAGATGGGGAACTACACTGACCTTAGCAAGATTAGTAGATTTCCCCACTCCGTTAACCCCACAGAAGGTGACAACATAAGGGCGCTGATGACGCTGGGCATCCATGATATCCCGGAGCATGTCTACACGACGCTGTGGCTGTAGAATCTGCACCAGGGATTCTTGTAGAGCTTGCTTTACTGTAGAAGTTACCGCTGATCGGAGAAGGAGCATCCATGAAACCTAATGAATGTACTCCAACAATGCCTGACACCTTTCTGAGCTAAGGGAACTAGGATCTGGATGATACTAGGATCTTGCCCCAGGGATCCACACTGTATCTGATACTGTCCTACACGTTTTATAAGTATTGACCCATTTAATCCTCCTAACTCTTAGAGTCTAAGTTACATGATAGGGGTTTAGAGATAAAGGAATTTACTAAGTCACATACCTAGTTAAAAATGGCGGTCAATGGACCTGACCTCCTGGTACACATAATGCCCTAAGCACTCTCAGGTTTAGGGAGATACTTACTGCTGAACGTCCCCATCACCTTCCCTTCCAATTTGTTGGCCACAGATTCACACAGCTGGACTGCAATGTCTGCTGCCACATTCTTAGCTGAAGAGAGAGCGGGACAGGTGTAGTGTGAGTGCCATGTCAACAGTCAACAACCTTGATGATATAGCTGAGCAACTCTAGGTTCTACTCTCCACCATTCCTACCCCATAAATATGAGTCCACCTATTCCTTAGAACTTACCAATGAGATGATCACGCATCTTGTCCAGCACAGATTCCATGTCTTCACGACTCAAGCTCTTGGAACTCACAAGGCCCTTCAGCATCCCAAACATGCCACCCAGAGTCCCCTTGGTAGCACTGCAGGCACAAGAGTGTTCAGATACACATAAAGCCAGTAGGCAGGAGTCAAATCTCATCCAATCTGGAGTCACACATACTACCTGCCACCTGAAATTCCCTTACCTAGGTTTGGTAGAGTTTTGAACGGCCCCTTCATCATCTGAGCTGCTGCAGTCCAGATCCTGAAGCTGCCCCCCTGGCCCAGTCCCTCGAATCTGCAGAGTATGGGGAAAGGAAGGAGATGGAATTAGGAATACTAAGGGCTCTGAGGGGTAGGGAGGAAGCCCAGGATTTACCATCTACATTGCTCTGTCTTTTTGATTTGGGAAGCTCGAAATGTAACACATCCCCTCGGTCAATTCAAAGGTACTAATCTACTAGTATCTACTTCCTCCCCAATTTCTTTTCGACGGGATATTCACTCTGGCCCCTGTTGTCTCTTACCAAGTTGATGTCCTCAGGCGGGGCAACTTCCGGGGCTCCATTGGTGGTAGGAGGGCTATAATCCAAGTCTTCCTTGTTAGCACAGCCACCCAATGCCCACACCCGGGGCGCTTTTTTGCCCTTCTCTTTTGGAGCATCTGACTTTGTGGACTTGCTGCAAAGAGTTACAGCACAGAGGGTGATGGAGGAGAAACAAGAGAGGAAACATCCACCCAAGAGCCAGAGACACGAACTCCCTTGCCTACAACATAGATAACAGTATGGAGGTTAGATTGCTCACCTGGACTTATCCATACCCTTCCCATGCTTCTGAATGAACTCCTCTCGCTTCCTGCGTATCAGCTCTTCTTTGGAAAGTTCTACTCCATTCTCAGGTGCCACTGACTTTTCTGCAGGGACTGCTTTGCTGGTAGCCAAAGGGCCATCAAAACCTGTTAGGAGAAAACTCTCTGGAGAAAAAGGACCAGATTCCAACAAAATAGACGATGGGAAAAGTCTTCCAAATCCTTAAAGAAACTAGGAGCAAACATCTTGGGCATCACAAGGACTGGGGATGATAGGGTGGTGGGCATTTGCACAGGGTAGGCACACACTGACAAAGGGAAGGACAGAAAACCACTTAGTTTTTAGTTCCAAGGAGCTCAAACTCACCTTCCTTCTTGGCCCCCTTTTTTTTGTTGTTCTTTGCTTTTTCCTTAGGCTTTTCACCACGTGTCTCAATCATGGACCTCACAGGTTTCTTGGCCTTTTCAGAATCTTCAAATTTCTTCATGGTAGTGGGAGCACGGATCTTACTGCTCTCCTCTGCTTCACTAAGAGAACGAGAATGGTTAAAGTCCAGAGAAAGGGTTGTCCTCACACCAAGAAGAGTATCTGGAACTGGGCAGCAAATGTAGAACTGTCTTTCAATGTATAATTTACTATTCTTGTACTGCCCTCAGGAAGAAAGGGAGCTCATGAAGTCATGAAAATTGATTTTGGAGAAGGGAGGCTTCTCACCGAAGGAGCCGCAGAAAGTCATTTTGGAAATCGAAAGTTCCATTCAATAGACTTAAAGCACTTTGCTGTTGGATTTCTGTGCGGTACTTGTCCCGAAACAGCCGGTGCACATCATCTATCAATTTGTCTACATACGTCAGTGTTAGGATCTTCTGAAAACCAACCTGTTTAGAGGAGAAACAGAGCCAACAGATCCACTTACATGCCAGCCCAGAAAAGAGAGATGCCAACTCAACCCAGGTGTCTAGAGACTGGATCATCTGCCTGGCAGGTTTCCCTGCTGTGAGGGTTAGCCAATCTCTGACCCGGCCCAGAAGCGTCTTCCCTTTACCCATCACCCTCTCTGTCTTCTCAATTACTTCATCATATAACACCTTATGTAATTAATCAGAGTTCTCCTAATAATCAGGACTATGTTGAGGATGTAATCATCCCTCTAAAATACTTCCACTTACCACAAACACCAGCTCAAACTGGTTGTCCAGTTTATACTTGAGTGTGAGTGCCTCATGGGTGAAGGAATTGTTGCCTCCCCTTTCCTGGAAAGACAGTATATCTCAGAGTTCAGACTATCTCCAGAAAACCCATACTTGGGCGCCTCCACGATTACCTTTGCGAAAGAACCAAACATTCTCCCAAAGGCAAACGTCCCAGGACAAGAGTATGTTGGAGTACTGCTCTCTAGCATTGCACCAGGGAGAAAAGGAGATACCAAATTGGTGGGGGTAGAGATTCGAGGGTGAGCAAGACACGTGGGAGCCAAAAGGGAAGTAGTCGTCATATAAACAATCGGGTCTACTAGCAGCTGTACACTATTTACATTTGGAGAAAGCATTTTTCTATTCACTATCTCACCCAGGCTTCGAAACAAGAGAAAAACCAAGCTGCCAGGGGCGAATAGAGGGAACAATGGAAAGCCTTAAGAGGCGGAATCCGGCTAGAGTCCCAGAAAGCGGAGGGGGAAGGGGAGGCGCCAAGTTGCCGGACAGTCTGACTGGGACCGAGGAAAGAAGTAGAGTCCCGGCTACCACCGAGCGGCCAGTCTGAGGGGGCGGACGGGGTGGGTGCGAGGGCAGGATCGGTCGAGGGGGGCTCTGGATCGGATCGGGGGGAAGAGCGCGGAGTTCTGACCCCGTGGGGACGGTACCTGCAGCAGCACGGAACGAATCAACGCGTTGACGGGCCCGGTGCAGGAGTCGCTCACGCCTTGGAAGCACCAGAGCACAAGCCCACCCTTGGAGAAAATGGTGAAGAAGTCGAGCATGGTGGCAGCGGCAGAGGAGCCGGGGCGGCACCGGGAACTGAGGCCGCGAAAGCCGCGGCTTCCTACTGCGCCAAGCGCGGGACACGTCACACCAGCGGCACCGGAAACCGGCTCAGCAACACTTCCGCTCAGAGCCGCGGGTTCCCTCCCCGACTCCGCCCGAGGGCGCGTAGAACCTACGTAGACGTAGGCTAGCCAATGGCGGGTGGGGGCGGGCATGGGCGGGGCTCTCGGGAGGTCACAGGAGAAAGCGGCCTATATCGTGGAGGGGGCGGAGCCCGGGAAGGCCGCTGGCCAATGGACAGCAGGCGGCGAGGAGCAGTGACCTCATGTGGGCGGTGCCGGAGTTAGCGGCTGGCGCGCAGAGGCATCAGTGTCAGAATGGCCATGCTTCGAGGGCTTCTGCGACTCCGCCTGCTTTGCGGCCTCTTGGGCCGGGAGCTAAGCACACGCAGAAGCAGCTCGACTCTGGGTAAAGCTGAGGGCACCTGAGGGTATCCGGGTTGTGGGTTGCCCCCAATCTCTGGCTATGTGACCCCATGACTTGAGACCTCGGCCTACGCTGGGAAGACAGGGATAGCTGAGAGAAGGGATAAGCTTGCCCGCCAGAGTTTATAGAGCCTGGACAGGTGTCTGGATCCTAAGGTTGCCTTTCTCAGGTGACAAATTCTAGGTCGCTCTATGCCTCAGTTTATAGCCAGAATAACAGAGCCAGGTTATTCACTGGCTGCACAGGTGTGCATTAAGATCTAATCAGATGCTGCGCTTAGTGTTGGTGGCCGCGAAGGAGGGGAGAAGAGGAAGAGAGGATTCAATATATGTCCTGAAAGTGCCTGAGTGAAGCTGGAGAGGAAAGACTTCAGTAGACTAGTTCAAGACTGGATAGAACCGAACTTGGAGAATGCTTGGCACTGCTAGTCCCTGAAGCTAGTATCATTGTAGAAGTACATGGAGCAAGTGGGAACTGAGATCAGCCTTGAAGGATGTTTACTGGCTCCGGGAAGGTGTGTGTTCTAGGTTTTGGAAAACTAAGCAAAGGTTAAGAGGAGAAAAATATTGTTCTTATGCAAAAAAAATAAAACTAGCCTAAGCCATCTGGACTTTGAGGAGTAGTATGAAATGTAGTGTGGACATGTAAGGTAAGCCCAGAACAAAGAAAGATTCTAATGCTCTGAGTAAATGATAGCTGAGGTCTAAAGGAAGCAAAAAAAAAAAATGGGTACAGTTTTAAAGCAGAGAGAACACCCGCGTAGATTCCCTGTATTGGGAAGAAGAGCCATCAAGTAAACAAAAGGGGCTGGAGTGTGGGGGGAAGGACAAGGTAAACAGGAGCCAGATCGTTATTTGTCTCAAGGGCCACATTAAAGATTTTGAACTTTTACCCTTAGAGTAACGGAAAGCCATTGGAGGGGGTTCAGTAAGAAGGTGTGTGATTAGTGTTTAGAAAAGATTCTTGTAGCCGTGATGTAGAAAGAAATTTGGGTGTTGGCAAGAGAGGACTTAGTGGGAACAGTTAGAAGGCTTTTGCATTAGTCTAGATGAGAGATTATGGTGGTTTGGTCTAGGGCAGTAGTGGCAGAGATGAAAAAAAGGCGAAAGATTGGAGAATTATTTGGGAGGCAATGTCATCAGGACTTGTTAATAGATAGGAAATTATTGTAGGTTTGCTAGTGGTGATAGGTACGCAGGATAAAGTGCCACTCACAGGTACCATGCTGGGACATCCAAGTGGAGATAACAATGCAGTAATGCAGTAATGCAGCCTGGGACTCAGAGGAGAGAGAGGTCTGCACAGAGGATAAGTATGTGTAAGTCACCCATCCTAGGGAGAGAGTATAGAGTGTTAATTTTAGGAAATTGATTCTTTTAGTGCTGGGCATGATGAATGAAGAGAGACTAATATAGCAAAGAGAGACCATATAGCAAAGCTGTGGAATACTGCTAGGTGCAAGTTGACCTTATGAGAGGGGATGACAATAGAGACTGCCAACTCTGTGTCAATTTAGCCCACCTTTTCCTGTACCCATCCCCTAACTCCTAACCCCTAACCCCCTGGAAAGGAAATGTATGGCCTTCTTTAACCATAACTACATCCCACAGACTGGGCTGGAAAGATGTCCGAGATTAAAAAGAAGATCCAGTCAGTCCTTCCTGGAGGGGCCTGGAATCCACTGTATGACACCAGCCACCTACCCCCTGAACACTCAGATGTGGTGATTGTGGGAGGTGGGGTGCTTGGCCTGTCCGTGGCCTATTGGCTGAAGAAGTTGGAGAAGCAACGAGGTGCCATTCAGGTGCTGGTGGTGGAACGGGACCACACGGTGAGGTCTGGGGTAGGACAGAGTCATGAGTGGGGCTTGGACTCGGATTTTACTAAGGACTCTAGGGACAAAGGAAGAGAAAGAGAGCAAAGACGTCAATCTAAAGATCCAAAGGGCTGGGACTGTGCTTTGGACCGTGTTGAGAAATAGTCCAAGGTTCTACCCTCCTCAAACTAGTGACCCAGGCAATAAGGTTTTCGCTTTTAAAAGCAAATTTCACAATGTTTTGAGATTTTACAGGTCTGGACAAGAGAGTCTGCATTCAAGTTATTAACACAAATGGCTATCTCAACCCCCTTTTAGGTTCCATTACTTCTGAGGTTTTGCATTTAGGCGTTCCTATTTACCACTGCCAGCTAGCCACAAATCTCGTTACTTTGGCCACATCCCTCTATTTCCCAATTAGTAGATCAAATATTAATCTCCTGTCCCTGGACCTCCAGGCTATTACTATTTTGTACAACTGTGCCCAGCCCTTTTTCAATGACTGACCTTCTCTGCTCTGCACATCTGTTAATGAGGACTTTAGTAACTATCACCTTGTCTGGGCTGATGGTTGACTTGCATACAGGTTTATCCACGTCAGCTCCTCTTAGACTATAAACCTGCAAGTAGGACTGCCCTTTAACTTTAGATACATGACTCACAGCTTCCATGACAGTGTTCTGCTCATGTGTGGCAGGGTACTGGTCTACCTCAACTTCCCTTGTCTTCCTACAGTATTCCCGGGCCTCCACTGGGCTTTCCGTGGGTGGGATTCGTCAGCAGTTCTCATTGCCCGTGAACGTCCAGCTCTCCCTATTTTCAGTCGACTTTCTACGGAACATCAACGTACGTGCAGTGAGATTTGGGGTTTGGGGTGGTGACCCCTGCTTTAGCCAAAAGGAACAAACAGCCCAGCTGGCTAGGATTAACGGAGCGGGAATAGTTCAGGCTAATAGGAGTCAGAGCCCCTGGTTTTCTTCTTAGTGGTGATGCCTGAGGAGGGCCCTGAGCTGTAGATGAGGAAACCAGGAATGCTCTCCCTCCCTTCTTGAAAGCAGCTTGTTTGAGGAGCTTTTTTTACACACAGGATTACCTCGCTGTAGTCGATGACCCTCCCCTGGACCCCAGATTCAACCCCTCGGGTTATCTCTTGCTGGCTTCAGAAAAGGGTGCTGCGATCATGGAGAACAATGTGAAAATGCAGAGGTGGGTGGCCGACATGGCCTCTGAACTGCTTCTTAGCTGCATGCACACAGTAAGCTCCTATACCAAGTCAGCGCTGGGATGATGGAGCTGATAAGACAGCTCCCTGCTCTCTGGGAGCTCAGTCTATCAGGAAAGGCAGGCACATGCAGACCTTCAATATCCTGTGCTAAATGCTATGATCCAGATACAGACTAAGTTCTCCTGTGGTGGGTCCTAAATTGCCAGTTGATAAGAACCATCCAGGACATATTCCAGACCTAATAAATCTGAATCCCTAGGGAGGGACCCAGGAATCTGCAGGCATTTCCTGTGAGAGCCAGATAGTATTTTAGGCTTTGAGGGCCATAAAGTCTCTGTTGCAATCACTCAACTCACAGTTGAAGCACAAAAGCAGCGATAAACAAAAATGTAAATGAATGAGTATGGCTCATGTATAAAAATAGGCAGTAGGCTGGATGTGACAACCCTGCCCTGATTCTCATGGTCAGTCAAGAGCAGGTATCTTCAACAAATACTTTTCCAAGTCTCACTAGTGACATCAGGTAATGTCTTAAATTACAGATATTGCCTCATTTAATTATCAGAACATCTCCATTTTACATGTGGGGAAATTAAGGCACAAGGAGCTAGTAAGTGATGGTGTGGGGTTCAAACCAGGCAGTCTGGCTTGCTAGTGTGTTCCTTTAGCACCTACGTTGCTGCCTTTGGGCAGTGGTGTCCCAAAGAAGGCGGTTGTGCTGTTGCATAGGACAGTACCAGGAAGTGGGCAAGAAGGCTATCTCAGGTGGGAGTGGAGGGAACAGAGTGACCTGTCCTGTTGTGAAAGGACCTAGAATAGGTAGGGGATGGTAAGGAGTTAGGTGCATCCAAAGAGAGATTGGCATGTAGGAAAGGAAGGAGGGGTCAGATGCTGAAGAGCCTTGACTGGGAGGCAGGGTCTCCACTCTTTAGTAAGGAAAGAAAATTGGGGAATTTACGGCAGAGAAGGAATATGAATGAGGTAGAATCTCTACTTGTGGAGTTGGGTCCATACTGCCCCCTCTCTAAAACACAAAGACTCACACGTTTCTCTCAGGCAGGAAGGTGCCAAAGTGTGTCTGATGTCTCCTGAGCAGCTGCGGAACAAGTTTCCCTGGATAAACACAGAAGGCGTGGCCTTGGCGTCTTATGGTGAGGTTTGCTTGCAGAGGGGATAAAGGGTTGTGGTGCACATCGGATTCAAATTCTCAGCACTCTACAGCCAAGTCAAGGATGAATGCTTCCCTCCTCCTAGCCAGAAGGGCCTCCCCGAGCCATGCCAGCTCTCCATCCTTCCACAAGATTTGACTCGTACAGTGGTTAATTTGACTTTCTCCACATTATGAGCCCAAAGAAGAGTTGGGGGTATAGGAAATACAATAGGAGGAGAAGGTTCTAGTCCCTCTTTGAGTCCTCTTTTTCTCATCACAGGGTTGGAGGGCGAAGGTTGGTTTGACCCTTGGAGTCTACTCTGGGGGCTTCGGCGAAAGGTCCAGTCCATGGGGGTCCTTTTCTGCCAGGGAGAGGTGACACGTGAGTCTGAGGCCCCATGCCCACTGCTAATCTCCTCTGCCAGCCAGGGTGCAGGCCCAGACTATGTCTTGCTTCTACTCATAGGCTGAGCAAGGGTTGGTGAGGGAAGGGGCTTCTACCCTGAGGGCTGGTCCCAGGCATCCTGGCTCCAGCTCCTGACTAGGCTTTTCCTGACTCATGATCTGCTTGAACATTACAGCACTTTCCTGTCCTGAATGTGGCCAAGTTCATCCCAGTCACCCTATCTCTTATTTGCGTCAGTGTCCGTGGGAAAGCTCCCAGCCTTCCAGTGGAATCCTCATTTCCTTCCTCTTCAAGTCTTCAAGGCTTATTTTATTTTTTTCCTGTAGGTTTTGTCTCTTCATCTAACCGCATGGAGACCACAAATGGAGAAGAGGTGACTTTGAAAAGGATCCATGAAGTCCATGTAAGTTACCAGCCTAAGTATCTTCCTTACCAGAGTGGAGGGATGAGAACGGTAATGACTGTCATTTTGGTCTACTTCTACTCACTTCCAGTATGGGTAAACTAAGGCTCAGGAAGAAATGTACCTTTCATGGTGGCCAGTGTGTGGGCCAGGCCCTCCCTCCCCTTCCCCTCTGGTGCCTGCAGGTGAAGATGGACCACAGCCTGGAGTACCAGCCTGTGGAATGTGCCATAGTGATCAATGCAGCAGGAGCCTGGTCTGGGCAAGTCGCAGAGCTGGCTGGTATTGGGAAGGGACCACCTGGCACTCTGCAGGGCACCAAGCTACCTGTGGAGCCAAGGAAAAGGTGACTTCCCTGAGGGCAGCTGAGGAGGTTAGTGAGAGAAGGAAGGAAATGAAATAAAAGGTTGTTAAGTGGAGGGGGGGGTGGTTTGCTATTAACGCCACTTCCTAACCCCACTGTTTATGGCAGGTATGTGTACTTATGGCACTGTCCCGAGGGACCAGGCCTGGAGACTCCATTCATTGCAGACACCAGTGGAGTCTATTTCCGCCGTGAAGGATTAGGCAACAACTACTTGGGTGGCTGTAGCCCCACTGAGGTACACTAAGTGGGGTCAGGATGCTAGGAAGGAGACAGACCAGTTATCATTAGAGTCCGGCTTTTGGGGATGGCATAGTACTGTTATTGATGTTGCAGCTCCCTTTAGGTCTGAATTGGAATCTTTTGTCCCCCTCCCCTGCCTACCGAGGGGATTGATTAAAGGGGTCAGTGAGGTCTGGGTCTGCCCTTGTGTCCCAGGTAATATAAGCCTTGTTTCACCACAGGAGGAGGAACCAAACCCAGGGAACCTTGAAGTGGACCATGATTTCTTCCAGGACAAGGTGTGGCCCCAGTTGGCCCAGAGGGTACCAGCTTTTGAGAATTTGAAGGTAACTAGGAGACAGATGACATTGGAGCATCTTGGTCCCCTTGGAAAACCTGTCCACTGCCTTTCTTCCTCTACCTCACAACTACTAAGGACCCTTGGTCTAAGGACCCATCCCGTCGACCTCCCTCAGCGGTGGTAGAGGATACTGTGTGCTGTTGCCTAACCAGGAGTGAGGGGGGAGTATATTGGCAGCTTTCCTGGGAACCCCAACATCTTGTGTACCCACAGGTTCGGAGAGCTTGGGCTGGCTATTACGACTACAACACCTTTGACCAGAATGGTGTGGTGGGCCCTCACCCACTGGTTGTCAACATGTACTTTGCCACGGGCTTCAGTGGCCATGGGCTCCAGCAGGCACCCGCCGTGGGGCGAGCTGTGGCTGAGATGGTACTGGAGGGTCACTTCCAGACCATCAATCTGAGCCCCTTCCTCTTCAGCCGCTTTTACTTGGGAGAGAAGGTCCAGGAGTATAATATCTTTTGAGCCTGTAAGCTCTGAATTCACTGGCCCTATTTCCCCATCTGTTACCCCTGACTCAAATCTTGGCCATGTTCACATCCTCTTCCCTAGCACCATGCCAAGTTCTCTTCCACCACCCTCATCTCATCCAGGTCATCCTGCCCCCATGTGGCTGGGCAGGCAGGAGGACTGCAGGCTTTGAAGTTCTCACCTGAGGCCCAGACTAACAGAGAGTGATGGGGCAAGACCCTAGGACTGATCCGTGGCCCAGGCTAATGCTACCCACCAAGGTAGTCCAGCTGGACAGAACACCTCGGGTCCTGAGCACCATAGCCCAGGACTGGCTCCTTCCTGGTACTGACCCAGAACAATCACCTCTGCCCCTCTTGGCATACCCCAGCAGAGTCTAGGCAGGGAGCATTCTGGGGCAGCCTGGCCCAGATTTATCAATCAATAAATGTGATTAACAGGTTCTTTCTAGTCTTCTGTCCCCTCTTGTTTTCATCTCATGGCAATTGCTTTAGAAGCGCCCCACTAGCCTTTGATACCAGGCTGGAAGGAGCACAGCCTCCTCCTCATCCCAGGAGCATTCTTAAATCCTAGGTGGTAGGCATCTTGTTGGCAAGCTAGTGCCTGTTTATCCTGACTTGCTGCCAGGGGTATGGCTGTAGAACGAAGGAATGTGTCCATTCCTCTATTCAGTATTTATTCAGCTCCAACTTTTGGCCAGGTCCAGTGCTACATAGAGATACACCGGCAGGCAACACCTAAAGGATGAGCAGCTTAGAGTGAATGCAGGGGGAAGAGGAGAAGAGAGTGGGAAGGGGGGCGATTCCAGGCTGACGGAAAACCATAATCAAAGGCCTGGGACCAAAAAGTAGCAAGATTCAAGAGACTACAAATGATTGATTTGTCCTTGCTAGATTATGGAGTGAAAGAAGAGATACAGCGGGGCCTGGGACTGAAGAGCCATGCTGTGGCACTTGGATTTCATTCTGTGGGCAGGGGCCACTGAAGGGTTTTTAAGAGGGAAGCAACATGATCAGATTTTCCTTTAAGAAAAATCACCCTGCCTGCCTTGTGGAGAAGAGATTATGATGTCAAAGCAAGAGGCCAGGTAGGAGGCTCTCGATGTAGTCCACACAATGGGGGATCCAAGAGGCTACAGTAGCAACAAGAAATGGAGTCATGTAAGACTTCCATCTCTAGTTTGGACAACTGAATGGGTGTCATGCCTTTCACAGAAATGAAGAAGACCAGGGAGTACTAGTGAGAGACAAAATGAGTGGTGTGGTTTAGGACATGTTGAGCTAAGAATTCTGGTAAGTCACCTGTAGAGATGTCTAATGGGGTTGAATTTAATGTGGCCTCAGGATGATCTGGGCTGAGACAGAGATGTGGACACCAATGAAGAGGATGGTGAAGAGGGTAGAAGAGCAGGGGACCAAGAGGGCAAGTTGGAGGGACCCCACCGTGTTTAAGGGATGAACTAAAGAAGAGGATGCTGAAGAGGTGGCCAGAGGCAAGCAAAAAACCAGGGGAGTGTTGGGTCAGGGATGGTCAATCGTATAAATGCAAGCAGGGGCTGGATGCAGCCCAAGTAGGTAGGGGGAATCTCAGGGAGAGCCGTTCCAGAAGGAAGTGCACCTCAGATCTGAGGTGTGGGCATCTGTTCAGAAGGAAGAAGTGAATGGGAATAGAGACAGTTAGTAAAATGACCCCCCCCCCCCCACCAAGTAGCCTTTGGAGAGAATGAAACAAAAGATGGAGATGGGTCTCACTGATGATCAGCTGAGTGAGGGAGGGAGGAGAGGGCAGATATGCTGCCAGTTAGGTAACATACGAAGCCCCTGGGAGGAGGAGTTGGGGGACAGAGCCAGAAAAGAGGGGCAACTGGATTTTGGTGCTTAAAAGCAGGAAGGAACTTGTCAGGGGCATAGGGGTAGGGGAGGACCAGACACCCATGTTAACCCTGTGAGGTAGTCTCCTTAGGTGCCCAATACGCACTTGCCCTTCAGTACAGACACCGCTATCTATGGGCCAGAGGAAAAAGGCCTTCATCTGGCTCCATACCCAGAAGCTACTTCCTTGCAGATAACAAATACAGTACTTAACTTAGGAGGCATTAGCGGATCCTCTGTGCTCCCACAGGGCTTTCTTTATTCAGGCTTCTAGGAGAGCACTCATCGTTGCATGTGTCTCTATTAAACTGTAAGAGGGTCTGGGGACCAAGCCCTCTACCCTTTTGCGCCAGCACCGAGCTATGGCAGTGCTTTTGCTGTACTCGGCCCAGTCATTGTTTACCTGGGTGCCTCTCTGCTCGGTCTGGAACCAGAAAATGGGTCCCTGGCCTCAGGAAATCTTCAGTCTAATGCAAGGGCTAAGCCGTGCGGGCATTTGGAGAAGGAAGTGGGGAGGATTAAGAAAGGTTTTCCAGCATAAGTTGCAAAGATGATCCTTGACAGAAGCGAGGCGTTGAGAACAGACCTGAGAAAGGGAAGGGCACTCTGGGTGGAGTGAGCAACAGGGTCCAGGCGCAAAGCCGGAAAAGCAGCGGGACTCTCCTTCCCCTGAAGACTGCAGGTGTTCCTGCTAAGGCAAAGGCTCATCTTCAAGTTTCTGTCCTGGTGCTAGCTCCGTTGCTGCCCGCAGACACAGGTCCCTCTCCGCGGCCGGGAAGGCCGGGCTGTCCAGGCCTCGGACTGCCCCACTCTGGCACCCACCGGAGCCGCCAGGCGGAGCGCAGGAGAAGGCGGGGCGCGGCCCGTGCGCTTCCGGGGAAGGGGGCAGTGCCCCGACACGCGCCGCACTTCCCCTCGGCCCCGACCGCCCTCCCGGCGCCCTAGCCCGCCCCACACGTTCCGCAGGGCGGCCCGGCCCCAGCGCAGGTGAGCGCCCAGAGCAGGCAAGGGGAGCGGTGGAGCCCCGCGGGGCGGCGGGGAGGGCGAGGTCCAGGGTGGAAGGGCGCCCTCGGGTCTGGCAGGACCTGTGTCGGGCCCTCAGTCCCGCACTCCGCCCAGCCCTGGGCACACCTGCCGATGCGCCACCTCCCTCTTTCCTGCCGCTTTACTTGCTACCTCGGGCACCCGGGGCACGAAAACAGAATGAAAAGGTCCTCCGAGACAGCTGTCACCTTCCTGTCTCAAAGAAGCGGGTGCAGGGAGCCCTCCTTGAATTGTAGGGGGAGATCCTGGCTCGGTAGGGTTGTTTCTTCCACGGCCTCCCACAGCCTTCTCTGCTCTGCTCACTGCCTCTCTCTCTGCTCTCCCGAAGGCCTTTGTGAATGCGTTTCAGAAGAGCTTGGCTTTACTTAGGGTAATGACTTGTCAGGCATTCCTTCCACAGACATTTCACCAATTCTACCTGGGATGGGCAACGTGAGAAGTGCTAGAGTGAACAGGCCAGGTTCAGTCCTCGGTCCTTCTCCTCCTGGAGACAGACGAGTGAATTAGAAATCACCACAGGACCCTGATAAATGCAGCTCAGAGAGGGGAAGTTCTGTAGCTGACACACCTCACCCAGAGGGCATCAAGGGTCAGGAATGGCTGACTGTCACAGGAAGTCACGTCTAGTTGTTCTTTAAACTTTTTATTGCACAAATCATAAGTGTACAACTTACCCATTTTTCACATTTCCTGTGCAACCTGTGCATCCAGAATAAATAAAACATTGCTAATTCTCCAGATGCCCTCTTATGCCCACTTCAAATCAGGACTTTACCTAAGCATAACTACTCTACTGGATTCCAACATCATAAGATAGTATTACTTGGTTTTGAACTTTGATACACAGAATCTTATGTACTTTTTGTGTATAGCATTTTATACTCAACACATGAGATCCACCCACGTTGTAGTTAGCAGTAATTCATATGTTCTCATTGATGTGTAATGTTGCATTGGATGGATAGGCCACAATTTATTTCTACATGCTATTGGACTCTTGGATTGATGGACACCAGTTGTTTCCAATTTGGGGTTATTTTAAATGGTGCTGCAAAGGCACTCTTGTATTTGTCTTTTGGTGAACATACGTAAGCATTTCTGTTGGGTTTGCTCCTAGAGTAAAATTGCTGGATGTGTATATTTCAGCTTTAGTATATGGTGCCAAACAATATTTTGACTGGTTGTATCAATTTATACTTTCACTTGCAGTGTGTGAGTTCCTGTACCTCTACATCCTTACCAATACTTGATACTGTCTTTCACTGTAGCCATTTTGCTCACTGTGTGTGTAGTGGTGATGTACCAAGGTTTTAATTTGCATTTTTCTGAAGATTAATGACCTGTGCATCTATTCATATATCTAATGGCCATTTGGATGTTTTTTCGACAAAGTGTTCAATTCTTCTACCCATTTTCTAATAGATTTTATCTCTTTTACTTACTAGTTTGTAAAGGTTCTTAAGTATTCTGAATATGAGATATTTATTGGATATATATTTTTAAAATAACTTCTCTCTCTCAGAAGTTTGCTTTTTCACTCTCCTTATGATGTGTTTTGATGAACAGAAGTTCATTTTAATGTTTTCCAATTTATTGTCTTTTTCCTTATGGTTGTATTATTTAAGTGCAGTTTAAAAAAATCTTTGCCTACCCCAGGGGATGAAGGTGGGCGAAATGGGTGAAGGGGTCAAAAGGTACGAACTCTCAGTTATAAAATGAGTCCTGGAAATGTGATGTACAGCATGGTGACTATAGTTAATAATACTGTATTGTATATTTGAAAGTTGCTGAGAGTAGATCTTAAAAGTTCTCATCACAAGAAAAAATTATAACTGTATGGTGATGGATATTAACTAGACTTATTGAGATGATCATATGCAATATGTACATATATCGAATCATTTTGTTGTATACCTGAAACTAATATAATGTCATATGTCAATTATATCTCAATTTTTTAAAAATCAGAAAAATCGCCAAAGTCGGGAAGATAATCTCCTATATTTTCCTCTAAAAGCTATATCGTTATTCTCACTTATATCTACTATTCATTTGAAATTAATTTTTTTATGGTATGATATATGAGTCAAGATTCATTTTTTCACACAAGGCTATCTAAGTTGACCCGGGACCATCTATTAAAAAGACCATCTTTCCCCACTGCACTGCAGTGTCAGCTTTGTCATAAATCAGATTGTACAGATGTGGGTCATTTTCTGGACACTCTGTTCTTCCATTAGTCTGTCCCTGTTCATCAATATCTTGCTGCCTTAATTACTGTTGCTTTGTAATAAGTCTTTATTTTTCTGGTAGTAGAAATCCTCAGTATTGTTCTTGACCTTAGGTATTTTTATCAAGCCTTTTTCAAAAAAATATAAAAAGTAGTCATTTTGCAAGCTTAAAAGTGGCCTAATGTATAAGGGTATATAATTGGCATAATTTGTAAACTGTATACATCCATAAATTCACTGCTGACACTTTCTATATTAGTTCAATGCCTGCATATTTACATGAGACCTACAGCAAATATAAAATAAATTCACATCATTTTAGTTTAAAATGACCTTTATTTTAAACATATATAATATAGTTTAAGAAACTGAAATTTTCCAAAGACCAATTTGCTGCTTTTTGCAAAATATAGCAACATTGATTAAAATGCTTCCTATTCATGTTTGATCAGTAAGATAACTCCCATGTGACTGAAATACAGCCAAGGTTTTGGACTTTAATACCAAGGTAATAATACTTTTGATTTATAATTAAACTTTATAATAGTGGATGCTTTTACATATATATATAAAATATATATATGTATGTATGCACTTTTGACATTTTTTAAAAGTCATACATATATATATATGTATGCACTTTTTGACATTTTTTAAAAGTCTTCAAACCTTACAAAATGCTGAAAACCTTACAAAGTGCTGAAAACCTATGTGCCTTACTATATATCCAGCAAATGTGATTTAATATAGTTCATAAGACTTCAGTTAATGAACCTGAATTCTGTGACTGTTTTCTGCCTGCTAGAGTTCAATCTTCAATCTGACTTTATAGTAAAATCAGTAGTTTGGAATTTATTTCACAAAATCAATCCCAAATGCCGGGCACTTTTCAATTATTTCACTGCTTATAAATAACAATATAAATTGAGATCTAGTGCTTCCTTGTATCAGAAGTACCTGGTGAGCTCTTTAAAAATGCAGATTCTTGGACCTCACTTCTGAACTGTTGAATAAGAATCTCAGGGTATCAATATTTCTAAAAAGCTCTCTAGGCAATAATGAGATGCTGCTTGGTTTGAGAACCACTTACATGGCCCCCTAGATCAGTCCTTAGGTACATCAGAATCCTGGAGTACTTATTTAAAAATCAGGTTCCCAAGCCTTATGCCCAGAGATTTGATTCAGCAGATTTGGGGTGAGGTGCAGAAACTGGCATTCTAAACCATTATTGCAGTTGGTCTCTGTTCTTGTTTTCTGTGCTGCAAAACAGGTTATCACAAATTTAGCAGCTTAACCCAACACCTGTTTATTATCTCATAGTTTCTGTGGGACAAGGGCCTGGACAAGGTTTGATGAGTCTTCTACTGGGTTCTGACCTGGCTTCAGTCCACGTGTTAGCTGGGGCTGCAGTGCCATCCGAGACTCAGATGGGGAAAGATCCACTACCAAGCTTCCTCAGGTGGGTCACTGTTGGCAGAATTCATCTCCTTGCACTTGTAGGACTAAGGTCTATTTTTGCTGGCTGTCAGCTGGAGACCACTCAGCTTCTAGCGGCTGCCCACAGTTCCTTGACATCTGGCCCTCACACAACATGGCAAATTCTACAAAGTCAGCTAGGGAGTCTTGCACCAGTCTGCTAAGATTGATTTACACACACATACACACACACATGCACATATATATGTATGCACATAATATTCATATATATGCTATATTTATATATACACATCTTATATATAGTAAATATGCATAGTATATGTGTATTTATACACTCACATGATTTGTTACTATATATATATGTGTAGTATATATACATATACACACACATACATCACATATATAGTGTAACATAATCTTATGAGTGACATCCCATAGCCTTTGCCATATTCTATAGGTTAGAAGTCGTGGGTTCCGCCCACACTCACAGGTGTGAACACGTGGGCTATCCTAGGGTCATCACAGTCTGCAAAACCACTCTTAGAAATACTGAATTGTGTCTATCAAGCTATTAACAATTAAATCCAGCACTTAAAGTGACATTGTCCTGCAGGTCTTAATGACTGCTGCCCTGACAAATGTTTTAGCAAGTGTTTCAGATAAAAACTTAGCCTTTGAAACCAGTGTTCTTAAAGTCAAAATCAGGTGAAGTATAAATGATCATTTATTCTTTTCAACAAGTTAAACCTTTAAATAGACCACTTTTTAGCACTCACATGCAATGCTTTCTCATTCATTAGCCTCACGTACAGTCAAAAGACAGTGTATTAGCTTCCTACTGCTGCTGTAACAAATCACCGCAAACTTAGTGGCTTAATACAACGCAGATTTGTTGTCTTAACTGTTGTGATCACAGAAGTCTAAATTGTGATGGATCAGCAAAGGTGTGTTCCTTCTGGAAGCTCTAGGGAAGAAGCCATGTACTTGATTTTTCCAGTTTCTAGAGGCTCTCCAAATTCCTTGCTTGTAGTCCCAGATTATATCGACCTGTTTATATTGTCACATCTCCTCTCACTTTGATCCTCCTGCCTTCCTCTTATAAGACCCCTGTGATTACATTGAGCCCACCTAGATAATCCAGGATGATCTTCCCATCTCAAGATCCTTAATCACATCTGCAGAGTCCCTTTTTGCCATGTAAGACGGCACATTCACTGGTTCTGAGGATTAGGCTGTGGACATTTTGGGGGGACCATTATCCTATCTACCACAGATAGCGATTACAGCTTAACATAAATGTAATGTGAATTATGTATATTCTAATGCAATACCTCCATAGATTTCAGTACATTCCCTATGTAAGAGGTATTGGAGACCAGTTAGATACTGGATAATACTTCATACACTTTGGATTTTATACAGAACAGTGAAACTTCATAATATTTCTCTCACATAAGTTCCTACATATTGAAAAAGCACTCTAAAATATACTAAAGGTATCACACTACTTTTTTTTTTTTTGAAGATGCTCTTTACTAATTTTCTATCAAGTCTGTAATTATCTACAAAGTATGTATTTAGGTATATATTATTCTACTTCATGACTTCTTTAAAAAGCACAAGGAAACATGACTGCACGTAAAGCCACACAGCAAATCAGAGAATTGACAGAGCTGGTGATTAGCCCTTCCAGTTAGAGAGTTGGGTTCATTATCTTCGTATCTGCTTTACTGCTATACTTCCTAAATCTCATATAACTATTACTAAATCTTGTAAAGATTAAAGCATATTTGAATGTGATAGCTCTACAGCCTCAGCCGCACAAGAACTTAAAAGTAACAAGGAAGGTGCTGTGGGATTTTAGACTCCAGGAAATAGACGTTTATATGGATGGCTAATGGAAGTTATTTGCCATCGTGCTCAATTATCTTCTGTCAAAGATGCTGTTATTTCCTGTGTTTAAACTTTTCTATAACATTAGTCACAAGGGCTTATACTAACTCGCTTCCAGTGGCATATGCTGTTAGGCAAATGAATTTCTTCTTAACTGAGCAATGAAAAAGACAGTTATTCCAAATCAGCACATACTGCCAGAAGGGCAAGTAATTTCATAAAATGAGAAACTTAAACTTTTAAATCTATATCTGTTGAGTAAAAAGTGTTATGTTAATTTTTAATCTGTAGGCTATCATTAAAAATATCAAATGCTTCTCCAGTTTGTAAGTGTATCAAGCCCAAATAATGAATTTTAAAATTAAAATTAAATCGAAAAAATATTTAAATACTATAAAAACCAAGTGATACTCTGTCTTCTATTGAAGAGAAAAAGGATATCTTGAAAGGCTGAAATGAAGATGTCGAGAGAGAGCAACCCCTGATCTGGAAAAGGATTGCAAAACCTGACAGTGGTTATCAACACTGTCTTAACTTCAGACGAGCACGTATGCTATTTGAAATCGAGAGAATATTAGGCAGGAAAAGAAACACATACACATGCTAATGTTCACCTTCGTGTCCTTTTGGCTGGCTTAGCAGCTAACTGCTTTTCTCTTTCAACTATATTTCTGATTCCTGCCACCCAGCTTTTCTTTCTGCTCCGCCTTGCTGCTGAAGTTTGTTCTTTTTTTATTCTTGAACTTTGATATATGTTCATGAACCAACCTCTTATCTTATATTCATCAGCTTAGCATAAAGATGCTTAGCATTTAGCAGTGAACGAAGCATTATTGTCCAACATGGAATGACATTCTTTAAATTTTGAAACCCCTTATTTCAGTGTGTCTAACAGTACAAGTTTTTCTATGTAAGTTCTCAGGGGCTTTGTTTTCAACTCTGCAGATCCTGCAAAGAGTGAGGAATCAGTCTTCTGCCAATTGCTCCACAGCTCTAGAGCAAAGCTCTCTACCAGCCTTTCATCTGCAGCTCTGTCTTGTGTCAGGGCAAGTTCTGCCCACAGGGTGTCCTTCCAGAAACCTCGTCTGAAAGAGCCTCCACCATCAGGGACATCCCTGTCATTGTGGTGGGAAGAGAATATGGCAAGTAATCCACCTAAGGTATTCTTGGTCCTTTGCATTTCCATATAAATTTGGAAGCAGTTTGACAATCCCTTCCCCCAAAAACAACCAAAAACCTTCTGGAATGTGGGATAGCATTGATCTAAATATTAGTTTGGGGAAAACTGATGACAACATTGACTCTTCTAACCATGAACACAGTATGTCCCTCCAATATCTAGATGATTTTCTGAGCATTCTATGTCATGTACCATCAGTACTTTACATAAATTAGCCCATGTAATCTTCACAATAACACTGAGAATCAGGTTCTAGTATGACTTCCATTTCACAGATGGAGTAGCTAAAGCTTAGCAAGATCAAGTAGCTACCAAAGCCACAGTTAATAAAAGGTGAGAATCCAGGCACTTGGCCTGCACCATCTGTAGTCTTTACCACTATGTGACACTACATCCCTATGTTGACAGCTGAGGGAGGGAAGAATCGAGGGAGGGAGGGATGGGTGGGTAGATGAAGAGAGTTACTCAGGGGAAGGCAGACTTAGAGAAAAAGTTACCCAAGTTTTCTTACATGTGTTCTCTCTCTTCTGCTCAGCATCTCTTTTCCTGCATACATAATTATTTGCCCAAATAGTAATTGTCCTTCTCCCATTTCAGCATTTACACAGCTCTGTAAAGAGCTGCCTGCCAGCTGCCCTTCCCCAGATCCTGAATGCACTCTGGGCCAGATGGAGCAGAGAGCAGACTCTCTACTGGTCATGCTGAGCTCATATTCTGTAAGTCTAACCACACCACACAGATGTGGGTTTATCTAGAAACCAGCCACAATCATAGTGGTGTCTCCCCTATGAGGTTTGATGGACCCGTTTAGAGACTGAGTCTCTGTCAAGTATTAGGAGAAAATATCAGACCTCACCCTCTGGGATTGAGAGTAAGGTAAGTACAGCTTTTGTGATTCATTCTCTCGGACTCTTATAGGATGGCTGTTCCATGAGGTCAATACTGGGTCCCCACCCTTCTCCCGCCTTACCAATGCCTGGTCTCATGGGGTTAGTTGTGAGTCCAAAACTATGGCATCATCCACCTCCTTCCCAGCTCCTGGTTCCCGGTCTAAGAAGCCTCTGGGCAAGATGGCTGGTGAGTTGAAGCAGACTCTTAATGCTACTCTTGCTCCTGTGAGTGTAGTCCTTATATTCCTATTGGCAAAGTGGAAGGCCTGCCTGGCCCAAACACAGGGGAGAGAGGCAGAGAGGCTGACAGTGGGGGAAGTGGGGGTGGGGGGTGGGTGGGAGCGGGAGTCCTGACTTGGCCTCAGTGTCTAGATGCTTTGTGGTGTGTGAAGAGAGGAAGTGTGCATCAGTGGAACCTTCAGTTCTTCTGGCCCACAGATTTTCCAGGCAATGTCAGTTAATTTTCCTAGCCTGGAAACCATGGTGCTAAGTGGTTAACATTGTGTCTCTTACCATCTAAATCTTCCAGAACCATTCAGAAGCAGCAGCCAGGCAGAGAGAGAAAACAAATCTCCAGAACACCACTACCAAAAGCTGGGGAGGCTGAGTTAAAATCATTATGGAGTACTGACAATATACTAGACACTGCATTATCTCAGTGAATCAACAGCTACTAAAATGAACCCACTTTACAGATGAGGAGATGGAAAGACTTACTTGCTTAAGGTCAAACAGAAAGCCAATAGCAGGTCCACAATCAGGTTTTTGTCTGACTCCAAAGTGTAAGCCCTGAATCACTAAGCTTTATGTTCTCCGGGTACTCTGCGCAATAGCCCTCTTCCATACTTTCTTTTTACCCATTTAGCAACAATCTAGGATTTCTCAGGGTCAAACAGATGCCAGTCTCTCCCATAATGGTAGCTTGCCTTAAGCCAAAGTCACCTCACCTCAGTGCTGGAAGTGGGTTTGGCGACTGAACCCACTTTGGTTGACTAGTCAACTCTAGCAGAAATTCTGGTTAGGGTAGGCTGGAGTGCCAGAAATCCAAGGGCCATCTTTCCCAATCAAGCCGGTAAAAGAGTTTTTTGTTATTGTTGCTTTCATATTTTTGTCACACCAAAGCTTTTTAAAAAATTGAGGTGTACTTGACATACAACATTGTATTGCAAAATGATCACCATAGGTTTAGTTAACATCCATTACCCTACATAGAGAATTTTTTTTTCTTGTAATGAGAACTTTTAAGAGCGATTCCCTTAGCAACTTTCAAATATGCAATAGAATATTAATTATAATTGCTTGCTGTTCTTTACACCCCAGGACTTATAAAACAGCCAGAGTTTTTATGACTTCCCAAAACCTTTAAAGATAGTGGAAACTTTGGGCAAATCCTAAGAGATGTGCAGAATAACTGGGCAGTAGATCTGAGAATCAGGTGGTGTTGGCCTGTGCAGAAAAGTGGGCAGGATTCCGCGACCCTGTCCCCTCCTCTGTGCTACTGGAAGGAGGCGACCTGGTGAGAATTCAGCCCTGAGCAGAGTTTCTCCCGCAGACTGGCTCAGGCAGGCCCTGTCGAAGAAGCCCAAGGAGAAGCCTGTTTCCCAGGAAAGCACCCCCAGTGATGCGCCGCAGCCGAGTTCGCGGGAAGTCCACTCACCCCCCAGCCTCAGCTCGGCCACGTCGGCGGTGTCTCCTGAGCTGCCCCCCTCCTACGAGGGCGCCACCAGCAATAACAGCAGCGGCCGCTGGAGCAGGGATTACGATGTGTGCGTGTGCCACAGCGAGGAGGACCTGGCGGCTGCGCAGGAGCTGGTCGCCTACCTAGAGGGCAGCTCTGCGGGCCTGCGCTGCTTTCTGCAGCTTCGCGATGCGGCCCCAGGCGGCGCCATCGTGTCCGAGCTGTGCCGGGCACTAGACAGTAGCCACTGCCGCGTGCTGCTTATCACGCCCGGCTTCTTGAGTGACCCGTGGTGCAGGTATCAGATGCTGCAGGCCCTGAGCCAGGCCCCGGGTGCAGAGGGCTGCACCATCCCTTTGCTCTCAGGCCTGGCCAGGGCCGCCTACCCCGCGGAGCTCCGCTTCATGTACTTCGTGGACGGCCGGGGCCCGGACCACGGCTTCCGCCAAGTCAAGGATGCCGTCCTGCGCTGTAAGCTATGCAAGGAGGGGTAGGGGAGGGGGTCCGCATCTGATCTGCTTGGGCATTCAGGAGACAGCCCCTGTAACCCAGTAGTTCAAAACATAACCTTTGTAAAGTACTGTGTGTGTCCTAGGCAATTACTTAACCCCTCTGTGCCTGGGTTTCCACACTGGAAAGTTGAGAATGATACCATATCTCTCAGTAAGTACATACAGTAAGTAAACGATCAGAGCAGGGCCTGACACGTGTCAAGTCTGCCATTATCATGATTAGTATTCACAATATGAGTTTTTCTCACTGAGGTCAGGTTAGAGATATCCACCAAGAGCTGGGAAAATACCAGGAGGGACACTGGTTTAGTAAGGCAAAGCGGTGCAAAACAGTAGAGCAGAATTGCCTCTGATAAGTGTATCCAGGGGAGGGCATTATATTACAGTGGGTTTGGAAGTGAAATAGATTAAAAGGTACAGAGATGCTGGATTTGGAGAAGATGACAAGACCCGTGATTCTGTTTGGCCTTTCAGATCTGCAGAACCTCGGCTGATCACCATAGGACCCAGAAAATTGGCAGAAATCTGGAAATCCAGTTAGAGCGCCCAGGCCTTGGATCCAGCAGGTGTAACAAGGCCTAAGGAACCAGAGTTGGCAGCACTTTGTATATGTTCCTGGGATCAGATTGCCCAGCGGGCTTCCCTTACTGTGGGCTCCCCAGGAAGGCCCTGGGAAAGCTGGGGACTCCCCCAGGAAGACCCTGGAGAAGCTGGGGACTCCCCCAGGAAGGACATGGGGAAGCCAGAAACTGGAAGTAGTAGGAGGAGGTGCTGTTACCAAGATGACTACCAATGTTTTGCCTCTTTTCTAATTGGACATGAGTCTGACACATCCCCATGCCGTCTTCCCCTGGGATCAGGCACTGGTGTAGAGATGCACGCCTCCTGAAAAGGTGACTCACCTAATGAATGAGCTAGAAGCCTAGAGTGAATGAGCATGCCTCAGAGTGAATGGTTTTTCCATTTGCCTGGGGAAGCCCTGGAACAGGGAGAAAGCCACAGGTACCAAGTTCTTCACATTCACACTGCTGCCATTCTTTCTCAGTGACATCATTCACTTCAGAAAGCTATATGAAAGATGCACTGAGCACTGTACTGTATTTATTTTTACTGCATGTGTGCCACTAAAGACCAAACCTAGAAAGCATTCTGAATAGACAGGAGAGGGCAGGGAGCAGGTGGGGCGAAGAAAAGGAAAGCTCTGACCTTTTACCTGGGATCAAAAGCCCAGGTAAATGCTTTGACATACGGAGGCCTCATCAGAGGTCTGGCTAGAACTCATGCTTTACCTTTGCATTGAGGGGAATCAGCATTTTCCTTTTGGCAGGTGCCTATGTATCTTGTAGGACAGGCAAGATTTCATTCATCTGTGCTCAGTCAGTTTGTTGTTAAACCGAAATAATTTCTTGTTCCTCCAATACGTGTACTTTTGTGCCTCTTCTCCCACTTCTACCATGTCCCTTCCTTTTACTGAAAAAAATTAATACATAGGTAAATTTAAATTGAGATACATTTAAATTTAAATTGGTATATAACATTGTATATTTCAGGTACACAAGTCAATATTTTTATATATTGTGAAAACATTTTATATTTTCAACTATGAATTATTTTATTACATACAAAAGGACTAAAGCACACTATAATGTACGCTCATGTACCTATCACCCAGCAAAGAAGCAAAACCTTATAATCCCAAAGGTGCTCCCTTTGTGCCCTTAATTATTCTCCTCCCTCATCTCACTGGAAGTAACTACTGAATTTTGAAATCATTCTTAGGTTTTTGTCTTAAAATTTATTGCATATGTATGCATCCCTGTCAATATATTTACTTTCACATGGTTTTATACTTTACATAAATTCTTCTTTTTGCTTTGCCATATAAGATTTACCCATGTTGAGGCATGTAACTCCAGTAAATTCACTTTCGTTGCACTATGTAAACATGCCATTATTTACAAATGAACATTTGGTAGTTTCTAGTTTGTTTGTTTTTTTTGCTATAAAAACAATAAGCCTCTGAACATTTTTGTACGTATTTCCATGAGTAAGATTTTCTAAGATTTAGCCTAGATGGGGAACAACTGGGTAATAAAGAATACACATCTTCAGTTATGGTAGAAGATATCAAATTTTCTTCCAAATTGGTTGTGCCAATTTATGTTCCTACCATTTGTGTACGAGTTCCCACTTTTTAATATTAACACTTAGAATATCAGATTTTAAAGTGTTTGCTAATCAGGTGGCTGAAAACTGGTATCTTATTATCAAAATATTATTTTTCTTACCTTTTTAATACAAATTTGATGAATCATATACTCAACACCCAGCTTCAACAATTATCAACTCCGAGCTAAGCTTGTATCAATAACCCTACTCTTTCCCTCTGAGATCTTTTGAAGCAAATCTGACATTTCATTCCTCCATACTTGTGTTTAAATTATAAGTTTTAAAAAATATGACAATATAACAGTATCTTTTAAAGAATACAAGTTTTATTTTTTTTTAATATAAAAACTTTTACCTATACTTTACAGTCTATGTTTTTTTGTCTTATTTAGGAAACCCTTCCTTAATCCCATATTTTCTTCTGGAAGTATTTCACACGGAGGTCTTTAATCCACCTGGATGTTTTGTTTGGGTTTGTTTTTGTTACCGTTGCTCTTGGCTTATAAGTCAGAGATCCAATTTTTTTTTCTGTTTGCACAGTCATTATTTACTGACCAGTCCATCCTTTCCTTCACTGACTGTGATGTTACTGCTTGTCATATGCGAGGGGTCTCGTCTGGCTTCTCCAGTCTCCTTCATTTTTGTGTGTGTATCCCTGTATCAGGGCACAATGACTATGGTTTTTAATAAGCCTTGATAACATAGGTCAGTCAGTCCCACTCTTATTCATCAAAATCACTTTGACTTTCCTTCTTCCTTTACTCTTTCATAGAAATTGTTTATTCAGGTTCCAGGAAAATGCCTGTTTTGTTTTTGTTTTTTTCTCAATTGGACTTAAATTGAATTGATTCATTTGGGAAGAATAGATGTTTTTATGATATTGAATCTTTCTCTTCATAAAAATGGTATGTGTTCATTTATTGATGTCTTTAAATGTATTTCAATAAAGCCTTATAATCTTTTCAATGTGGGTCAATCACATCTTTTATTAGATTTATTCCTTGGTACTTCATATTTTCTGTTGCTACTGTAAAAGTTATTTTTAAATTTTATTTAATCTATTCAGTAATAGTAAGGATTGCAATTTATTTTGTATACTGATCTATTATTAAGCAACTCTTGGAATTATTTATCTTATAAGACCATAGATATTTGTTGAGTTTCTATATGACAATCATATAATATGTAAAACAAAACCTTTAGTTTCTTGTCTTTCTGTGCTGCCTGGAACTGCAACATGCTGAAAGTGACAGCAGCAGCCATCTTTGTCTCATTCAATAATTTCAAACGGAATATGTCAAACATTTCACCATTAAATGTGATATATTACTTTTAGGCTTGGCCTCTACAACCTCCCTCATGATACTCTTTTCCCATCGTTTGGCTGAGTTAACTTAGATGACCTGTGTTGTCTGTGGGAAATCCTGGATCTCTGAATGACTATGTAGAACCCTCATCAATGCCTACTAGTCACTGGTGGCTATGTCTTTTTTTAATAGTGTAAACAGGGCATTATTCGCTCTAATGTGGTTTGTACCATACCAGTGAGTGAGATTTAGGCTCTTATTGAGTTAAGCTATGGATATCAGGAGTTTATTTTTTATAACACATGGCAGTACTTTACCTAATGCACATATCAAAAGCATTATAAATTTGCAAGTGCAAGTATCTAGGCAGATGACTTTTTTCCCTCTAAAAACAGGGGGGAAAGGAGAAGGGATCTTGAATCAAGTAGGATTAGCTTTAAATTTATCTTCAGTTCTAAACCAGAATAAAAGAGAAAAAGTATACATTAGTTTAGCAAGATACTCTGTAAAAAAAAAAAAAAGAGGCTACAACCAAGAAATTTTGTAAAATGTGACCTCTCTCTGAGCCATCTGAAGAGTAATAATATATAGCAAATTAAATACTCTGAAAACCCAGGAGTTAAATCAGATCTGAAAACTATAACCCATCTTCCAAATATGATCCACTGCCTGTTTTTTAAAAAAATTTATTCAAATTTAAAAAAGTGATATTTGTCGCAGGTTTTTGGTTTGGTACATATATTTTAACAACTTCTAAGTGTCTTGCTGTTTCTAGTTAAGAGTTTTACTTATCTTAAATGAGTTTTAAATTTAATCTAGAATTTCCACATCTACTGAGATAATGTGGGTTTTTTTTCTCCCTTTTAAATCACTTCATATAGTGAATAAAATTAGATTTTCTAATGTTAAGCCAGCCTTACGTTCCTGGGGTAAACTTGATTTGACCATGATGTATTACCTTTGTTATGAATTGCAGGATTCAGATTGCTAACATTTTTTTTAGGATTTACATCTATGTTCATATATAGGATCAGCCCATAATTGTCCTTTCTTGTATTCCTCTGGTCGTGTTACCAAGGTTACACTAGCTTTATAAAATAGTTGGGGGGTGGTCCCTTTTTTTTATTCATTGAAGAGTTTGATACTGTTCCTTGAATGTTTGGCACACTCATCTGTAAATCTACTGGGCCTAGCATTCTTTTTATGGGAAGATTTAAAACTGCAATTCAATGTCTTATGGAGTTATAGATCTATTTAATTATAGATCTCTCTCTCCTGGAGTCAGTTTGGCATAGAATAAAAAGTCTATAAAGAATACAATACTGGCTTAAATAGATTTTTCAGTATGAATTTCCTGGATTATGTAGGCAGTAGGAATCTGAATTCTAAACCTGCATGAAAATTGGCCTGTGGTTATACATTTTCAGGGGATATTTTTTCTTCCCTCCAGAGCCAGATGTGGAGGCAGATAAGTTTCCTAAATATCTTGTCTCCTTTAGTGGGGCATCTTTTATTTTTTTTTTAAATAGTTGGCCCTTTCATTGAGGTGGTAGACCTCTAGAGATCTAGGTTCTATTGTAAGTTCTTTCTTCCAATTCCTCAGCTGACACAAGCCCAGGTCTTGTCTCCTGTGTTTTCAATATCACATTTAAAGCTCAAGGGTCTAGATTTATAGAAACCAGAATTCACTCTTAGAATTTCAGCTTCAATATCACTGACCATTCTATAGATTCATGCTCCTGCATTTTTTGTTTCTTAAAATTTTATTTTCTTGAGAGCTGTAATGTAACCAAAAGGATGTTTTTAATTTTGCATCCAGAATGTTCAAGTATTTTCGGCTGACATGTTTTTAGTCTCTAATACCTGAAATGGAAGTGTCTAGTCCTTCTTTAGATTAAAAAAATTGGGGAGAAGTTTTGAGATTCCTCTAGAAGACTGAAGGATTGATGGTTATAGATAGACTAGGGCTTTCTAGTAATAACCTTCTAATAAAGCATTGTCCAGTTGAACTTACTGTGATGGAAATGATCCACATCTGTGCTGTTCAGTATGGTAGCCACTAACCATACGTGACTATCAAGTACTTGAAATGTGGCTGTATGACTGAGGAGCTGAATTTTTAATGTTATCTAATTCTAATTAATTTCAATGGAAATAGCTACATGTGGCTAATAGCTATTGGATGGGACAATGCAGAGCCTTCTGTTTTCAAACAAACTAAACTTAAAAAATCAACAACCTCTGAACGAAAAGACCTCTGAAGCCAGCTGAAGCTCTACGGGTCCCCTGCACTCTGCTGTCTGGTATTCTAATAGGTCCTCTGGTGGTTGAGGCTTCCTGTGAGCTCATCCTTCCCTTGAGCCAGTGCTTCTTAGGACTAGAATTCTGACCTTACAGATATTTTAATCAGAATTTTAACTGCATTGCTGAATTTGCCACTAATGAATAAATTTCTCCACAATTTCATTTTCTCTCTCTCCTTTGCTCACCATGTTTTAGCCATAAGGGCCATTCCTGTTTTTAAAAAATATCAAGCTCATTACTACTTAAGGGTCTTTAGCATCTGCTATCCACTCTGCCTGAAATACACTTTCCCGGCTTTTTCCTTTTTATCATTCAAGTCTTAGCTCAATGTCACCTCTTGAGAGGCCACACATGACCACCTTATTTAAAGTCCTCCCTATGCCCAGGCTTTATCACATTGTCCTGTTTTACTCTATATATAGCACAGTAATCACTACCTAAAATTATATTTAACTCATCTCCATTAGAATGTGAACTCTACGAAAGTAGAGGTCTCTTCTGCCTTATTTCAGGACAGTGCCTGGCACATAGAAAATTGAGTCCTAGAGAGGGTTAAGTGACTTCCCCGAAGTTGCATAGCTAGTCAGTATTGGGGCCAGAATTCATGGCTCCCATTTCAGGGCTCTTTTTATTAAAACATAGCCATTCTGCTCAAAATTTTTTTCCAGTTGCAAGAAAGAAAAACACATGGATGAAGGGGGCAGAAGGAGAAAGGAAAGAAGGAAGGAGGAAGGAAGAGCGAGCATGTACACCTAGAAATTTTAAGATCAGGGCCGTGGAGTTTTGAGTAGGTTTTGCTGTTGCCATTTGCCCTCAGGACATTTTGTTCTAGTGTTGCACACAATTTATAATCTCTTACTGTATATTACCAGAAAGTGAGAGAATGTACCCTGGAAACTTATGAACAAGCAACAGATGTTTCTTATTGAAGATAATTACTCCAGTTCTTAAGTTTCTCCTACTAATGCTCTTTGCTTCACAAAACAATTAGCCTTTTATCAACTCATAATATGTATTTCTGGTATAAATAATCAACCCCAAAGCAAACTGTCCTTGACATATAGTACATTTCATGATTTACTGACTGAAAATTGCAAAAATTGCCCCCCTCGTTATTTTATCGGAAAAAAAACAAACTCAAAATAAAACTAAGATGGGCAAAAAATAAAATTTTTGACTGAAATTTGCTGTATCAAATCTTGACAAAATTTAGATCTGCCAAATAATGCCAAGGAAAAGGGAACTAGCCAGATATAATGGGCACAAAAGAAACTTGTAAAGGCAGAAATTTTAAGTGAACATTTTATATCCTCCCCCCAACCCCCAAGAAAAAAAGAAGAAACTCTGATAGATGTATCATATGAGCAAATCACATCCCAGGATAGCACAGCTGACCCGTGGGCAAACTAGGTAGAGGCGCAGAAGCCCTCGGCCCAGAAGAAAAGCATCAGGTGATGGGAATTTATTTTTGCCCTTGTCCACTCACCTTTCTTTTCGTTAAGAAGTATCCAATCTATAAAGAAAAAAATTGAACGCGATGAAAATTCTGTAAAATGAAAATGGGTGAAAAACAGAAACGGTTTAAGTGCTCTCTACAAAAAAAAAAAAATCAAGAAATAAGATCTCCTCAACAGATTAGTTTCAGAAGCATTCCTTCCACGCTAACTAATCAGTGTTGGTATAATTCTTGTTAAAATGTCCGTATTCAAACAAGGTGTTAAAGCCTTCAGAGTCGGCTGAGGTGGCCTCCCCACCGCTGCACCGCTAGTTAGCCTGTTTAGGGGCTCGCTGCCTTCTTTTCTCTTCCCCCAGCGCCGGCCTCAACGCAGGCTGACCAACACGAGAGAGCCACCGCAGTAACTTGCATGAAAAATGCTCATCGGGACAGGTCGCAGTGGGTCAGCGCCCGGAAGCCTCGACGCGGAGCACGTCGGGAGTTGTAGTAGCGGCCAGCCGCGCAGGCGGGCGGGGCGCATCCGAGGTCTGCGCAAGCGCATACTCCTGCGGGCAATATGGCGGATGCGATGCCTCCGCCCAGCAAGAGAAAGCGCGAACTGGAAGCTGCGGGGACGGAAGCCGCGATCATAGAGGATAATGAAGCCAAGGAAACTGGCATTGGGAATGGCACCTCTGCCCCTGTCCACTTTCCTTTTTCCGGCTTTAGAGTGAAAAAAGTGCTGAGGGAGTCCGCGCGGGACAAGATCCTGTTCTTACACGGGAAGGTACCTTAAGCAGCCCTGGGCTGGTACGCGGATGGGTGGCCAGTCACTGCCGAGGAGGCGCATCTCGTCGGCGCTCGGCCAGGAAGTACCAATCGCATTACTGGGGAGTGGTGGGGAGGGCACACCTCTAGAATGTTTGGGGGCAGAGGGCGTGGGGGAACATGGTCACCCGTGAAATTAAGGAAATTAACACACGTGCGGATGATTTTTCTAATTCCTTTTTTGCTAAAAATAACCACTAACAATTGTAGAGTGTATTGCAAATTAAAAAGCACATGTTAAATTCTCCTAGCCATTCATTTATTCATTCAGCCTGTAAAGGTGCAAGGAATCCATTAAATGATGCTGGACTGTCTTGTTTATCCGTGCCGCTGGAAACGACAAGAGACTCTAGGAGATATGATCCCTGCTGTACAGGATTCCAGCCTTAACAGAGGAGACAGTTCAATTCCATATACCATGCACTGACAGGCCAACACTGAACTAGGTACTGGGGATGTAGAGATGAAGTTACCATCTCTGATTTTCAGGAGTGCAGAGTATCTTGGGGTAGACAGATACACATAGCTAGCTAAAATACCATGTGCTCAGCTCTCTAGCAGCGACTGAGGAGAGCCTGAAGACCGTCCCGGGAACTGGTGAGGACACCTAGCTAAGGGAAGGTGTTAGGGTTCCCCAGAACTCCTAGCAGGAGCTTTCATTTTGGGAGGATTGGGGGACTGGGGCCTAGGCTTCCTTCTCTCTGTTTCTTGTCTTTCACAAGCTTCTGTCAGGTTTGTTCAGCCTCACCTGTCTTCAGTTTGCAGCACCTGCTGAAGATTTTAGCAGTGAGAACCTTTGAGGTAGGAATTGGGATGCCCAGCTTCTGGTTTCTGTTTCAACAGTGACTTCCTGTGACCTTGGGCAAGTCACTTAATTTCTCTAGACCTTTTTCATCTGTAAAATGGGGAGAATATGACAGAAGCCTGGTGAGAGAAAACAGCTGAGAAGCTTTACATCTTTTAGGAGAAAGATGTGAGACTGCCCCAAGGATTTGGATTAATGAGATGCCCCCTCTGCATGAGTGCTATTGGCTAGACTTGGCCAGAGGGAAACGACAGGGAAGGAAATCCCAAATGTTGGGAATTCCCAAGCCCCAGGAGCTTCTGCCTCTATTCCCCAGACCTCACCTGTGGCTCTGCCCCTGGGCCCACCGATGTTGTCTCTGCCTAATAGGTAAATGAATCCTCTGGAGATGGGGATGGAGAGGACGCCATTGTGATCCTGGAGAAGACACCATTTCAGGTGGCCCATGTGACCCAGCTCCTGATGGGTAGCCCTGAGCTCCAGTTACAGTTCTCCAATGATATCTACAGCACCTATCACATGTTCCCTCCAAGGCAACTGAGTGGTGAGCAAGTGATGGCTAAAGTGGCTGCATGTGGAGGGAGAGGGGGATGGTGGGAATTTAGGGTGTGTGATGGCTACTTCATAACTGACTTACATAGTTTAGTGCATATTCATAGTTCTCAGTGGAAGAAGAGGGGATTTTGCCCTCCCAGAAAACATTTGGCAATCTCAGAAGACAATTTTTGGTTGTCATAACTGTGAAGGTGGGGTTGTTGCTGGTACTTGGAGGGTAGAGGCCAGGGATGCAGCTAAATATCCTATGAACCACAGCATGAGCCCCCACAACAAGAAATGTTAGTGGTTCCAAGGTTGAGAAACCGTGCTCTGGTGTAGTATGTTTTGAAAAGGGACTGTGATTCATGGGAGAGAACAGGTTCGTTTACTAACTGAATGATTGTCAATACTTTCTAAACTTTCTATTGTGCTAGCTGCCATTCCAAGTATTCTACATGTATTATTGTGTTTTATCCTCAAAATAGCCTGTCGTGATAGGACTTTACAGGTTAGGGAACTGAGGTTTTGAAAGGTTAAGTAACTTGGCCAAGATCACACAGCTCATAGGTGACAGGAACACTGAGATCTTTCAGTAGATGAGGACTTGCTCCCCACACTGCAGTGAAATGAGCAGTGCTGAGTGCTGCAAGAATCAGTTTCTTCCCTGAAAGAACTTACTTTCCAGTAGGGTAGACACTGTGATCGAGGGGGACGGACTTGAGAAGGGCAGGAACTCGTGGGTTAAAAGGTAGAGATTTGTTTTTGTTTGCAAGTATTTTTTTAACTTATTAAAAAGAGGAAGAAGAGTATTTCATGCTAAAAGTCAGGCATGATGTGAGCTTTCTTCCTTTAGATGGTTAGATTTAGTAGGCAGATTTAGTAAGAAGCTTGAAGGAGACTGGTTGACCTTGAAGGTTCCTTCTGACCAAGAAATTCTGGCATCTGCTTTGCAGCACATATCCTTCTGTCTTTTTATTTGCTCTCTGGCATTTAAGAACACTTGGGCTTTGTGGATATCCTGCCACAGCCTTTCTCATAGATTTAGTCTTTTCCGTACCCCCAAGAAAGGGTGCTATTGTTGTCTTTTGGAAATATATGTGAACACTTGATGTGAGGCAGGCAAACCTTGCACAATTGCAAGTAAAACAGCCTTGTCCTCCATTGAAAGAGAGCCAGATTGATTGGTTCAGGTTGACAGAAATGGACAGCTGTATTTACTTTCTCAGGCGTTGACATTTAAGCAAATGTATCCTTCAACATAGGTTGGCAGAAGGGTGACAGAAGGCTCTGTAGCCAAACAGCACTTGGGGCAGTCTCCAGATGACAGACTCTGGGGCCATTATTCTGCTGCCACCCCTTTCTTTCACCTCCCCCCATCCCTCTCTCCACCCTCCCCACCCTCATCCAAAATTCATAAGGTTCTGTTACACAGAGCAACCCTGTAGAATTCACTATCTTTTCATTTTATTTTTCCAGTACTTCTGTGATACTGCACACAAGTGGTGGTGGCCCTCCCTGTCTTTCTAGTTGTCATTTTTTTCTAAGTACTGAAAGAGCTAGTTGGTTATCATCTCACCACAGGTCCTCTTCCCCATTCAGAACCCCAAATGTCTACCTTTTTCGTAGTACAACTCACTCTCTCACCTAGGTGCCTCAGATGTTACCTCATCTTATCCAGAGCTGTCTTCTTAGCATAAGTGTTGACATACGTTTCATTATACTTTTATTTTTCCTACCCAAACGAGGCCTGGTAATTTAGAAGTCATAACATTTTGCTTCAGAGCTCCGTTCTCATCTCTCTCATGATTAGCTATACATCCTGTCCTTTGATGATCTTCTAGATAAGGAGTTGGCAGACTGTTTCTAGAAAGGACCAGAGAGTAAATATTTTAAGTTTTAGGAGCCACACATAGTTTCTGTCACATATTCCTTTTCTTTTTTTACGTCCCTTTAAAAATGAAAAATACCTAGTTTGCAGGATATACAAAAACAGGCTGTGGGGCAGATTTGACCTTCTGGCAAGTTTATCAACCCCTGATTCATATTTTTCCCTCTCAAAATTGTGGACCAGCAGTATTGGTATCACCTGGGAGCTTGTTAGACATGCAGAATCTCAGGCCCCACCGTAGACCTCAGAATCAGCATCTTAGTTTTAGCAAAATTCCTAGCCAAGTCATGCACATTAAACTTTGAGAGCCATCTATGTGTGGGTGATGCCCTTGTTTATTTCTCTATCCCTACTTTTCTAAGAACTCTAGGCTCATTGAAATAAATACCTACTGACATCTCCATTTAGAAGTCTCATAGGTAAACTGAGAATCTACACACTAACATATTTAAAAGTACTTACCACGTATTAAATAGTAACTGCCATTCTTTTTTTTTTTTCATTTTTCTTCGTCTTTATTGAAATGTAATAGACAGTTAGTTGCCTGTATTTACATTGTACAATTCAATGAGGGTTTTTTTTCAATTATATTTGGTATACAATAATATACCAGTTTCAGTTGTATAGCATAGTGATCAGAGATCCACATAACTCGCAAAGTGATCACCCCACTAAATCTAACACCCTCTCTTGTCCCTTACATATTTATTACAACATTTTTAACCATCTTCCCCATGAGTAGCCGCCATTCTTATTGTGATGTGCTGGGCCCTCTGCTGAGTACTGCAGCTTCAGAGATGAATAAGATGCCATCTATGCCCTCACAGTTTTGTTATTATGATAAGAGGGAAGTAAACTCAGTGGATTTGGTCACTGCCTGGATGTAAGGAACAGAGGTCATTGAAAGTTGGAGCCATGTCAGACCCATTTCCAGTCACCAGCAGCCAGACCCATATTAGGTGCTCAGTAGATGCCTACTAAAGAATGAAACCACAAGCTGACCGTCTTATTTTTTCCTATGGGCCAAGCATTCCACAGCCACAAGGTGGCAGCATTGCCAATGTATTTGCCAAAGTATTCCTGTGGCCAGTTCCTTTGACCCCTGTGCCCGTGCTTTTTCAGCCCTGCATCTCCAATCTTAGTCACCAAGTCTTAACACTGCCTGAAGGGGCCATAATGTGTGGTTTCCTACAGCGTCAGCCCTGTGAGCCCCCTGCACAATTGCTCCTTGAGTTTTTCTGCTGTGTTTACAGACTTCCTTCCTGGGACCCCACTACCCCGCACCACCATCCATTTCTGAGCTGGCCACTTTCCTGATTTCTGTTGGTATTTCTCTGGTCATTGGCAAATTTTTCTTCTAGCCTGGAGGTTTCGTAGTCTTCTTATTTATCCCCTCTAAATCTCAGCCGACCATGAGAGGCTGCTCCCCATCCCACTGACATGAAAGAGCATGGACATCAGAGTTTGAAATGCTTGGGTCTTGCCCGAGTGCTAACACTTACTAGTGGTGTGGCCTGAGGCAATGTCGTGCTGTTCGAGTTTTAATGTAGTGCAGTGGTCAAAAGCAAGCCTCAGGACAGACATAGCTGCACTGGAAACCTGGCTTTGCCACTCATTAACTCTGAGGACTTAGGAAGTTTCTGTATTCGTTTAACAAAGATGTAGTGCCTGCTACGTGCTAGGTACTGTGCTAGATGTTAGGCTTTCTGTTGGGAGCTTGGAGGGGCAGTTGGTGGCTATGGTGTATGGCACAGATGAATTTGGTGGAGTAACTTCAGTTATTTTCTTGTTAAATTAGGTTAGAAACTGAACATACTTTAGGCTCTTTATGAAATAATGAGATAAGGTAACACAATTTTTTAGCCTCTGCCCACAGTGAGAAATACATTTTACATTGTGACCCAGTACCTATGAATAAATACACATAGATATAAGGGAAACAAAATGTTCGCAAAGCAATCCTACCCTTACTTTGTGGAACACTAGTCTTCTAACTTAATTATAGTCTTGCGTGTTTCCCTTTTTTTAATTCTGGTCTTAACCTCCGAAATTAATTTCATCACCACTGTCATGGGTTATGACCCATTGAGAGAAGGTATGTAAAGTGCTCAGCACAGCAGCTGGCATACAGTATGTATTCAGTAAGTGTTAGTCATTTTCTATTATTTTCCACCTTTGAAATTATGTGAGCCTTAAGTGGAACAATATATGTTACATGGAAAAATGTTTGGCCCTGACCATGGGCAGGTTACCTTTCTTCCCCCTGCAGCCATGTGGTAAATGTGAGGTCACCCAGGGGCCAGATGGCTAGCATCTTAGTGCTGCTTCTGGCCATCAGACAGGGCAGAGCCTGGATCACGTCCTGTTGCTCCAGCTCTCACGCTCTCATGCCCATGGCCTATCAATGGAGCCCTTTCACTGAGATCTCTGTTCCCACTTACCTGGGAAAAAGTGGGGGAGATACTAGGGAGAGGGGCGTGACTCAAATCCAGACTGTGTCTAAAAGGGCCAATTGTTTTCTGATGTAGAGCAGGAGTGTGGAATCTCAGGTTCAGAGGAGGAGAAGGTGTTTGTGTGAGTGAGGGCAGGGCAAGGAGTGGAGGGATCCTGAGAATCACATCATCTTTTGGTTGCAGAGGACTCCCAGTACTCAGCTATAGTCTGGGTTTACCTTCCTGTGTTCTTAGCCGAGGTGAAACCTGTACCCCCGAGTTTAGAGTGAGGACTTGTTGAGGAGGAGCATATTAAAGGACTAGCTGTTCCTATAAGACTTTCCCTGGCAGCTTTGTTCATGATAGAAAAAAATAGAAACAACCGGATATCAACTAACAATAGAATAGATAAATAAATCTAGGTGTTTTCATGCGTTAGGCTGTTTCTCTATTGCAGTGAAAATGAACTACAAGAAAAGCAAGACACAAAGTACACTCAGTGTGATTCCAGATGAAGTTGAAAAACAAACAGAACTAAACTATACTGTTTAGGGTACATACATAATAAAGCTAGGAAGACAAAAAAAGACACAATTAACACCTTATTCAGCAACATAATTATCCGTGGTGGGTGCGGGACAGAGAGGTAATGTTTCTTGGACTGCATGCTCCTTGCATGTGTGTGTTCTCTTATTTTAGGTCTATAAACCATGTTTTACATTTATATACATATGTATATGTATATGTACACACCCGTTTTGTATGTACGATATATTTCCCTATTAAAAGTTAAGAAAAACTGGCAGGTCCTTAGAAGAACTAAGATTCTTTCCCCACTAAATTATAGGGTTCTTACTCATTCTCAAATTTGATTTCTAGTCACTGTTGCTGAAAGTAAAGGTGTTTGATTCAGGCCGCCTTCCTCTGGGTTTTGGGCATTAGCAGACTTTTGTCCCCCTCCCCCCACTGCCTTTTCTCTGGGGCAGAGGAGTGGTGGGCCCTGACCCTTCTCTCTCCAGGGGACGGGGAGTCGTGCTGTGCTGGAGTGCACTCCAGGCTGGTGCCAGCCCTGGAGAACAGGGCAAGGCAGTGTGAGGAGGTCCACCAGCAACTGGATGAGAAGGCCTGGTACCAGGCTCTGCAGGCCTCGCTCCAGCACAGACTCGCACAGGCGTCTCACTCTATCCCTGTGGGTGTCTTTAGCAGCCCTCCCATGGCAGCTGAGCTGAAGGCCAAGAGTCCTCTGAATAGTGACCAACAGGGAAAGCCTTGCCAGGTCACTGCTAGAGTAGGTGTTGAAGAGTGCCACAGTCATCTGACATGAGAAACTCCCCCAGGCACGGCCAGCGCACGGCATCAGGGCAAGTCACGGAATTGCCATGAGACTCCATTTCTCTGAATGAAGAGTGAGGAATCAAATAGCTGGCTAGCCTGTCTCAGGGGGCTTCTGTGTCCTATGAAATCATAATTTCTAAGGTTTGAGTGGAACCTAGAGGTTCTTTAGTACTGTGGTTCTTACCTAGAACTATTCATCAAAACTACAAAGGAACTTTTATGAATACAGAATCTAGACCTACCAAATAAGAGTCTCTGGGCTAGGGCATTTATCAGTCACGCCAACACGTGGTCAAATAAGTAGCTAGAGGGCTTATATGAGCAGGTACAGGCTCTGGGGCCACTCTGCCCCACCCTGGTCTGCTTTCCAGAAGCAGTTACTACCAAGAAAATGCTCTGGTGGTTTCCTCCAGACTGAATAATATGCTTATGCAACTCTTTCTTAATTTATCAGATTTTGACATTATCAAGTCCCTACAGTGGGTGATGAAAGGTTCAGCTCAGTTCCTTGTTTCATTGCACTTCGCTTTATTGCACTTTGCTGATAACTGAATTTTTACAAACTGAAGTAAGACCCTCCACAAGGAAAAAGACTACAACTTGCTGAAGGCTCAAATGATGGTTCGCATTTTTTAGCAATACAGTATTTTTAATTAAAGTGTGACTTTTTTTTTTTTTAACATAATGCTATTTAGCACACTTATAGACTACAGTACAGTAGTAAACAGAAGTTTTCTATGCACTGGGAAACCAAAAAGTTTGTGTGACTGGTTTTATTGTGATACTCGCTTTATTGCAGCGGTCTGGAACCGAATCTGCAATATCTCTGAAGTATGCTTGTACTTTTCTCTCCTTCCGTCCCCTCTCCTCCCAGTTTTTGATGTTTATATTATTATTATTATTATTATTAGAGTTTTTTTTTTTTTTTTAATTGTATTGAATCCTAAATGTACTGAAATCTGCTTTAGGTTTTATCACTCTGTCAGGTGAAAATCTCAATGCCTCCTTCCCACCAACCCTTCCATCCTTTGCTGTCTCTCAACTTACTGTCAGCTCTGCTTGTATCTCGCACTGTCATGGTATGTTCTGTTGGAGAGCTATAATGAAGTCTTCTATGCTGTGTCTGTAAGGTGACTCTGGGTTGGCAAAGTACACAGTGCTCGCATTATTGTGGCCATATTGATGTGTGCCTCACCCTTAAGCAGAAGTTCCTTGTCGACCTTCCTAGTGCATAACTCCGTGCCACTTGGAGTTACGTGCCACTTGATTCCTCCAAATCATGCTGCTGTTTAGTTTGTTTCATACTTGAATCATCATTTTATTTGCTTTTGCTTTCACAAAGTTTCTAGTTGCCTCTTTAAAAAAAAAATTGTTGTTAAAAGAATATTGTACCTTTACTATGTTTTTGAAATTATCCAGCCACTTAGTTGGGTAATTCATTACATATCTCCTTTTTCCCTCTCTCCCTTGAAACATTGTTTTCAGAATGCTGTCTCCTGCTGCTCCAATCTGGACAGCTGATTCTTTAGGCATACTCTCCACCTGAGACTTCCTTCCCAGCTTTCTGCTTCTTCTATTCTCACTTTCCCTATCTATATCTTTTTTTCTACAGTCTGGTAGATTGTTTTAACTTTGTCTTCCAGACCTTGTAATGAAGGTTTTAATTTGGCAATCATATTTTTAATTTTCTTCCCTCTCGTTCTGATTATCTCATTTCCATAGCTTCTTGCTCTACAGAGGCCAGATTGGGTTTACTTTCTCTGACACACTAATTAGAAATGTTTTAAAAATTGTTTTAAAAATTATCTCCTGACCCTTGATCTCATTTCCTCTGGGCTCTGGTTCTGGTTGTTTATTTTGATCATTCTCTTTCAGGCTGCTGGTTTTCCCTAAATGTCTGGTGAATGTTAGCTCATTTGTATTTACAAGAACCAGCCTAATAGTCTAGTGATCTGATGTGGGTTTTGTCTGCTCTCCTTTGCTAGGTCTGTTTCCACAATAGACCAGTTTTCTGGATGCGTAGCTGCACCAGGGTTGTGTGGGTGGGGGCTTTTTGGTTGGCTGGCCTTGCCTAAGTGTGACTGGCAGTGTGACTGGCACTCTGGAGGCACCAGTGCCCACTCTGGAGCCCTCACGCTTTCTAGTCCATAAAGGGTTTTTTTTAAAAAAAAAAAACAACAACCAAGAATATGAAAAACAGACTGTTTATGGCCTACAACACCTAAAATATTTACTATTAAACTTTTACGGAAGAGTTTGCCAACCCCTGCTCTGGTCCATCGTTTCATGTCTTTGGAGGACAGCCCTCCCATTTTCGCCTGGCATTAAGAGCCTGCCCCTAGGGTAAGGGTTTGGTGCTAGATCGAGCCAATTGATACTGCCGTTCTCTAGATAGCCCTTTAGTTGATCCTAATTTCCAGTTTCACCTCCCTTTCTGCCCTCTCTCTGTACCTGCTTATTCAGAACCCAGATCCTCCCCCAGGTTCCCACGGCAAGGCTGGCAGTCACTTTCACATAGCCCGTCGTATGCTCTTGGCTGCAGTTTCTTTCAGTGTTGTCTCCTCCATTTACATGCTGCCGTCCACTTCCTGACTTCTAGAAATGAATTGCAATCTCTCTTTCTGCTGCCTCCCCACTCTTGTTCCCGTCACTGTTATGGGTTTGTTCCCTTTTGTTCTTCCTTACTGCCATTGCAATGGGTTTTCGAAATGATCTGAGAGCCACCATTAAGTAGGATTGAGGGCCTTCCATGTATGTCTAGATATGCTGGGTGGGGGCTCTGTAGGTATAGGTAGCTTAGACCATAGAGAATTTACCCCATTGAGGCCACACCCAGATAGAGCTCATGTTGGTGAGCTGAGACAGATACCTCAGTTTCTTTCAGGTGCTCATGCACAGTGGGTCGGGTGTACATTGGACATGGCCAGATCCACAAATTCTAAAAGCTGTGTTCCTTTGACCTAACATTTCTACTTCCAGATGTCTGACTGAAACACATGCTCACACATATGCACAAAGAGGTGCAAGAATGGTCATTGCAGCATCATTTATGATAGGGAAAATATAAAAACAAAAACAACCTAAGTGACCCCTGTTGACAACAGAGGGTGGGGAGGCAGTTATCAAGGCTACTACACATTTATTACAAAGGAAGAAGAAGATCTATATGAACTGTCTTGGGAGATTTGGGAGGTCACAGATAACCCCTAAAGGATCATCCCACTTGTGCTTAAAAAGACTTTTATGTAGATATGTTCATATATACGCAAACTCATTAAAGAATAAACTAGAATAATGAACACCCAACTATTGTTTACTTCAATGAAAAGGATCGGAAATATTTGAGAATATATTCATTTGACACTTGGATAGATAGAAGCAGATCAAAAGATTAGCCTGGATTGGAGCCTTCCTTACTTCACAGTCTGAATGACCCTCATCGTGCAGAGCTTGTCAGTTCATCAAGTACTATATACCCCCAAGACACATGGACCCCAAACTCTGGTGATTTACACCAAACTCTGGAGACACACCTTTGACATGCTAATGAGGAGCACTTGGCACCATGGAGGGGTACACACTGGGAGCTGGTGGGTTGGAGTGTGCAGAGGTGGCTACTCCTACACCTGGAGACATGGTGGCCTCCTGGGATGGGCTGGACTTGGTAATGAGAGGGCAGGTGGTAGAAAAGGTATTCCTGTGAAGGCAACAGTGTGGACAGAGCTGTGGGGTAGGCACCTGGCATTAGCTGGGCTTTGTTAATGGGACAGGAAAAAGGTGAGCGAGCCTATAAGAGTCTCTCCTTACTCCTTTGGTTTCATCAATTGAGGCCACCTAAAGACGGCAGGTTTCTGTCTGCTTTTCTCCCTGAATACTTCAGAGCTCCTGACACACAAGTGAGCAAGGGCTTGGAAAGGCAGTGGAATAAGAACAAGCAGAAATTTCAAGATAGAAAGGTTCCTACCACATGAGTAAAATTCTTGACCCAGAATCTGGGCTCTACCTTTTTCTTGACTCTGATTGGCCCATGCTCTCTTTTCCCTACCACCTCACCTCAGAGCCCTTGAATGCTGCCTCCTCCATGCCCTCATGAACAGAAGAGGTCTCCTGTTTAATTCCTTCTTTAGACTCATGGCTTCTGTGAGGCTGGGAGAAGCCATTGCATTCAGAGCCTATTTAGAAGTGAATAGATTCTGAGTAACTGAGTTGTAGCTACCACCACAAGCCTAGTGTTCTTTCCCTCTCTCAGATGGGGCAAGTTACCAAGACTCTGTGGTAGTCTTAAGGCTCAAGTCAGCAGAAAAGTCAGCTTACTCAGGACCAGCGGGCAAAGGCAGATTACCCACAGGATAGCTGGTTCCTTTCTACTGCTTGGCTCCAGCTATGGCTGCCAGCCTGTTTGGTTGTCCACTCCCGATCCACACTTCTTAGTGAGCAATAATCTAGGATTCTGGTAGTCCTGGGCTCCTCTCCGTAGAGGAGGTATCCTGTGCCTTTGGCCTTCTCCTCCCTTCCTGCCCCCACACAATATGGCAGTGTCTGTTGAAGTTGCACTAAAACCTACCTGTGCTCCTTTCAGAGTGAATTTAGGAAACATCTTTAGACAGGAAGTTGAGAGAGGCTAAATTTTTGAATTTCTGAGTATTCATTCTAATAGCTCTTATAGTCTGGTCTGCTCAACCCCAGAATAGTTTCTTCCTGCATGTAGGAAAGTGGAGGTCTTAGAGTTCTAAGGCCAGGACTGCCACTCAGCAGCTTTGTTATCTCAGATATCAGCCCTCTGTTCAAATGGAATTTTTGGAGTGCCCTAAGCCCCATAGCTACCCTAAAGCGGCATTTCCTGTTCCTAAAGAACCGCTTCCTATATGATATAACCAAAGATTACCCCAGTCACTCCCAGGGCTGCATTCAGAGTTACCACATTTGCTTATGGGTCTGTTAAACCCTGTCATACCCCCTCCTCTCCCTCTTGGGCCTCAGAGGATTGAGGGGTTAAGGAGCCTGTCAGATCCAGGGTCTTGCTAAAATCAGCATCTGCCTCTCTGTCTCTAAGAGCATCTCTGTGCTTCCGTTGAGACAGGTAATTAGAGGTTTGAGGTTTGCTGTGGATTGGTTGAGGCTTCCAGTAGGATCCTGACCACACCCCTCAGCCTTGTTTATCCTCAATCTGGTGGTCTCCTCAGACCTTGAGTTTCCCAGTATCCCTGCAGTGGAGGACAGGGAATACCCCTCCTCGACCTGTGACTGGAGCATGGCTGCCTCCTCTTCAGCCTCTGGCCTGTTCTCTCTGGTCATCAGAGGCCAGGATGGAGGAGAGTGTTATCTAGCCAGAGGAGGAAAGGAAAGGCAATTCTGGGAGACCCCTCCACCAGCCTCTCCCTTACCAGCCCTCCTCTAGGAGCCCTTTGGTGGAGTGCCTTCCCAGTCTAGGTCATCTAGCCTGTCACCTGGGTGGCTCTGCTTGGCTCTTGTGGAGGGGAGATGGAGGTAGGTTTCACACTCAGATCATGTTTTGCTGTTGCTCCTTCCCTGCTCTCCTGGGCCTGCACATCTGGGTCAAATAAGTTGAAACTGGTTCATCATAGCGAAGGGAGAGCAAAAGCCACAGACGGAGCCATGGAAATGACCTCATCGTGTGGAAGCCATCAGCAAGTGCTGGAAAGCAGTCTTGTTTAAACATGTGTATGGGAAGGAGAGCAGACTGTCTGTGGTTTGCATTTTCTTGTTTCATGTGCAACAGCATTTTCCTGGGGATTTAGCTAAGCCAGCTTTGGCAGAGAGCAAAGGAGGCAGCTGCTCTTTCCTCTCCATAGCTCTGCCTCCCACCTCTGAAAGGAGTTGAGCTTTTGTGTCCGAGTAGGGGACAGGAGATGGCTTTATTGATTGGAGAAGGCCTTTTAGAAGACCTTCAGGGTCTTGATGGGCAGGACAGAGCTGTCCTAGCAGGGCACATCAGCCTGCTCGTCTGAGCTACAGAGAGAAGGAATATGTGTGTACAGGGCCGCTGTTCATCTGGGATGCATTGTGTGACCATCCTGCTGCCAGAACATCCCTGCAGATACAGAGCTGCGGTCCAGGCCTCACAGGGGCTGCACAACCACCACAGGCCCCTCTTCTGGGACCCCCACCCCAGGCCTCCTTCCTCACCATCCAGCACTGTCATATTGGTGGAGGGGCGGGAATAATTTGAAAGAGCTGTTTTTCTCTATTGTGAGCAGGGTCGCCTTCAGTCCCTCTGTGCTCCTCTCCAGAGCCTGTTCTAGCCCAGCATTTGGCAGCAGTATACCCCAGTGACACTGCTCCTCAGACAGCCCTCCAGAGCTGAGGGAGTGGGCTTCTCCTTCCTTGCACTTTCCAGGCTGCATTGCAGCGAGCATTGGGGCATCACTGTTGTTGGTCTCAGCATGCTCTGACGTACTCCCAGACCTCCCAGTCTGTAGCCCCAGTCGCCCTGGCACCTCATTATGCCCTTTGGTTTTGCTGACAGTGGTTTACGTGTCTCTCTGGAGGGGCTGGGACTCATCATGTTTCTCCTATCTGAGAGGGCTGCTTTTCAGAGAACATGGCTGCAGCATAGGTGTCTGAGAGAAAGGCCTAAAAGAAGGTGGCCTTGTAGCCTCGAGAAAACAATATTGCATAGAGGAGCCTGACTGCTTGGGTTCATATCTCAACTCAAGCCACTCTGTGACCTTGAGCAAATTACTTAACTTCTCTGGGACTCAGTTTTAAGGGGTGGCTTATTTTTCTGTTTTTACTATATTTGTTACATAAGCGACCTGTATTTGTTTCGGAAAATGTAGTATATACCCCCCCCAAAACTAATTTAAAATTACAGTACATGTAATTTCACCACCCAGAGATAACCTCTTGACATCTTGGAATATGTCTCAAATTTCAGTTTTGCTGTGTTTGATATGTGTGTATCCGTGCATGCACACTTAAAAATAAAATAGCATAATATATATTCTGTTCTATAACTATATTGCGAGGGCCTTGTATGTGTCAGGTTCTGTTTTAGGCACTGCATACACAATGCACAAAATGAAGTCTCTGCTCTCAAGGAGCTTACGTCCAGTTGGAGGAGATGGACCATAAGTAACAAATAGGTCAGGTGGCAGTAAACAGCTAAAAAGAAATATAAAGCATTATAAGAGAGACAGAAGGACAAGGACATGGGCTTCTGGCTAAAAGGACAAGTTTGAGTGTCCACCTGCTTCCTTTAGGATCCTCACTAAGAATGATATTAAATTAAAAATTAACCCATAAATACCAGAGGGAGGGAGAAGAGACGAACCTACAGTGAAAGGAGGAGAAGTAACTGACCTGGCAGATCTGAGAGACTGAACCTGAGCTTGCAGAGGGGAAATCTGGGCAGCAGTCCCTTAACTCCCTTTTCTTACTTCACATAACTGGTAACTTCTTCCAGCGATTAGACTCCGAAGAGGTTAAAACAGTGTCTGAGGTTCTAGGCACAGTTGAGGTGGTGTTGTGGTACTGAAATATGTAGGGTAGGTAAATGGAGATTTGTATATTGAATGTTGAGATATCCTCATGCCCTTCCCCCAGCAACTTCTCCTCTTCATCACTTGGAATGCTGTCAGCCAGGCTCATGTACCTCCATGTATGAAGTTGGAAGAGTTGTCTATGGCTAACCGGACCAGCTCAAAAGAAAAGATTTAAACTCATAGGAGTTCTGTCATGCAAAGAAATAGCCTGATCATCCTAAAATAAAGCTCCAGATGAACTCACCTATGTCCACAGAGCTGCTCAGCAGCTCTTTAGTGCTGTCTTCTTCAGTGTGAGTGATGGACAAGCAAGGATGACCAGACTTTTGAGTAAAGCCTCAGTTGAAAAAGAAAAGACAAGAAGGAGGAAGAAAGGAAAAGAAACTTGGAGGAAACAAATTATTCAGGGAGAAGAAATTTTCAGAAACTATCATTAATTTCATAGAAATTGTGATATATTGAATGCATAAAAATAAGATACAATCAATAAGGAATTTTTAAAAGAAGCTCTTGGAAATTAAGAATATAGCAGAAATAAAATTCAATAAGAGGTTAAATGAAATTGAAAAAGCTTCCTTAAAAGTAGAGCAAGAAGACATAGAGGTGGAAAATGGAAAAGAAAAGCTCTTCACCTTTTGTTAACATTTTGCCACTTTTGCTTTTTCTTGCTCCGTGTTTACATATAATAGTTTATTATTATTTTTATTATTATTATTACTATTATTATTATTTGAAAAGTTAAGTTGCAGACAACATAACCCTTCATTGCTAACCATTTCAGTGTCTGTCTCCCAAGAATCAGGATAGAATGACCAATTTTAGGAAATTTCACACTATACAAAACTATTATGTAACATAGAGACCGTCATTAAATTTTACCAATTGTTACAATATTATCTTTGAAGCAGGACTCCTCTGCCCCATCCAGGGTCCAGTCCAGTCTCTAGTGTCCTCTCATCCAGAGCTGACCCTTTCTTTTTCCTAACTTTGATACTTTTGAAGAGTTGTAAAGCCGCTTGTTTGTAGAATGTCCCAGGATTTGGGTTTGCCGATATTTCCCCATGATTAGATTCAGGTTGTGCATTTTTGGCTGGAACACCACGGCACATTAGGAGTGATGTTAACTCTGATCACTTGGTATTTTCCCTTTGTAATTAGTAAGTAGTCTGTGGGGAGGTATTTTTAGACTGTGCGTTGATATTCTGTTCTCAACATATTTCCACCTGGTGGTTTGACATTTATTAGTCGTTAACTCTCAACCAAACTTCTTGTGAAGTTCCTTTGCAGGTCAACACCTCGATTGGCATAAGTAGATACCAGAGTTCTGTTTTGGCTGCCAGTGAGAAACTTAGCATTGGGAAACACATTGATTTTTTATCAGAGAGGTGTTATTCTATTTGGAACAAAAATGTTCTTCCTGGGTTTAAAATCTGAAAGTCCGGATTCATTTATTCATTTGTTCAGTAAGTGTTGAGTGCTTACCGTATGTCAGGTACTATTCTGGTGCTGGGAATGAAACGATTAAAACATTTAAAAAGTTACACAAAAAAAAAGTCCTTGTCCTCCTGGAAGGTACGTTCTAATGGGGGAATCAGACAGTAAGTCTGTACTCTCTTGTCAAGTAGTAATGAGTGAAAGACAAAGATTAATGAGGTGAAGAGGGGTGCTTCTTGAGCCAGGGTTGTCCGAAAGCTCTGAGGAGCTGACCTTTGGGTAGAGACCTCAGTATCACAAGGGAGCATCCATGACTCAAGTGGGAGGCCTGCCTAGCAGTGGGAGCAGCTAGTGAAGAGGCCTAGAATTGGGCACATGCTTGATGTGAGTTTGTAGAAATGTAAGGAGATCATTGTGGCTGGAGCAGAGACATTAAGGGGGAGAACAGCAATAAACGAGGTTGGGGAGAGGTCTGGGCACAGTGATTGAGGCCTGTGTTGGCCATGATAGGGAGCCAGTAGGCAGTCCAGTTTTGAGGGGATTAGTCCCACAGGCGGACATAGAACCCAGCCGGGCCCATCCCTGACACCAGCATGTCAAGGCCAGGCTTCTGGTGGTGGTGTGCCAAAGGCTGGCCCCAGGATTCATTGGCTGAATTGAGTGCAGCAGTGGGGTTTCTGCATCAAGGCAGGAAAATGTCTTTATTTATTCCCTGCTGCTGGGGAGAAGGCAGAAGCGGGTGTTCCAGTGAGGTGCCTGTTTCCCCAGCACTCTGGGTGGCTGGGGCAGACTTTGACAAGCTTTGGCAGACAGGGACATGCTTGGAGGCCTAACAGCTTTCTGATCTGGAGCGGCCAGGGAACCTCAGGCTATGAGCCCAGGATTGTGTGTCCATTGCCAACAGGGCTAGGCTGTTTTCCAACATCAGTTCTGCCTTTGTCCCCAGCCCATCTCCCCCCATGCTGAGGGAGTGCCATTTCTCATGGTTTTTCTCCCCATGGCCCAGCCCAGGCAACTCGAGTAACAGTGAACACAACAAGAATGAGAGCAGGGCATTTGAGTAGCACTTCCTGGTATATTGGTGGTGCGAGGGTTACTTTCTAAATGCTTCCCATCTCCTGCTCATTGACTCTTCACAACAGTCTAAGGTTGGCTACACAGCTACTAAGTGCAGAGCCAGGATTTGAACCCAGGCTGATTGCTGCCAGAATCTCTGTTCTTCTCTACCAAGCTGCACTGCAGATAGCATGAGATTCTCCTAGAGTCCACTGCCAGGACCATGGCAGTGCCATTCGACCTATTTCAGGCAGTCCAGTCCTATGACCCTGGGCTGTTACGAGAGTGGTGGGAAGGAGAAGCGAGGAACTACTTTTGCTCCTGCCTCCCTTTCAGAGTCCAACCCAGAGATTTTCCGGATGTGGGGTGATTTTTATTTAGCTTCTCCAGGGGTCCAGATGACATGTGCTGTTGAACGTTAACAATTCTGTGGGGCAGATTTTATGACCACCCTTTAACAAATGAGGAAACTGAGACAGAGATTAAATAACACGCCTAAGGTCATATAGCCAGTAAGAGGAGAATCGCATGTCAGCTCGGGTCCCATGTCTTTGTGCTGTACTGTTTTGCCTGCCAGAACTGATGGATCGGAGGTCATGTGCTTGGTATAGCACCTGTGGATGTCTCCCCTGGGCTGTTAGAAGACAATATTGGGCTTTAGGAGGTATTGAAAGAGCATCAATTTCAGGGTGAAAAGACAACTTCCAGCTTGCCTCTGCCATACCTCACAGCTTGACTTTGGTTAAGTCTCGAATTGCAGTCAGCACTTTTTATTCACCTATAAAATGGAGATTAAAATCATTGACTTCCTCAGACCAAATACGAGGTATAGGTTGGTGGGTCTTAGCTGCATCTTGAGGTGTGTAGGCAAGTGTGAGAATTTGTCAGATGTTAAATGTGCCTGCAGGGCTTCTCTCTCGGTTTCCTCAGGTAAGCACAGCTGAAGCTAGAGTAAAGGAGTCAGGGAGGTCATGGGTTTTTTTGAGAAACATCCCAACTGATTTTAAAACACTATTTTCCTTCCCTGCCTATGTTGAAGCACTATATAGAAATGTTAAGAGTAGTGATAATAGTTGTAGTAGATGTTGTAAGAAATAGAGAAAAGGATTTAACCAAAAACAAGTGGTGTCGGACCAGGACCTTAGCTTAGTGTCTGTTTAGGAAAAACTACACAACTTCCTTTTGGTGAAAACAGTAGTTTTCAACTGTGGGCAGTTTTATCCCCCGGGGGACATTTGGCAATGTCTGGAGACAGTTTTGGTCATCACAACTGGATGGAGGGCTTTTAGCATCCTGGTAGAAACCTAAGATGCTGTTAAATTAAACATCCTGCAATGCACAGGACAGCCCCTACAATAAAGAATTATATAGGCCCAAATGCTGGTGGTATCAAAGTTGAGAAACTCTGGATTAAGAATAGCCAGCACTTTTACATATATTTACTATGTGTCGGGAGTTGTTCTAAGTTCTTCACAGGTATTAACTCGCTTAATCCTCCCAACTCTATGAAATAGGAGCTATTATCCTCAGGTGACAGATGGGGAAGTAGGGACATGGGAGGTTAAATAACTGGACAGGGGCCTGGGTCCTGAGGAAGGGACAGACAGAGCCAGCACTTGAACTTAGACAGTTGGGCTCCAGAGTCCTTGCCTTTAACCACTGCACTATTCTGTACTGCTTTGCATTAAGGGGACTACTTGCCTTTAAACCAGATTTTTAGCTTTGGGTCCAGAAACCCACATACCTAGAAATTTGATATGTGAGAAGAGTCAGAAACCTTTCATTCCTGTGCCTAGAAAATAGAGGGGGAAGGGCTATGGGTAGGTTGGTGAGTTTTCCAGATTCTAAGTGTGGCCCAGCTCATGAATTTAGTGGCATGAAGCACCTGGTGGGAATGGATCAACCTTTTGTTTGCTTTGTCAGGGAATCAGAGGTGGGGGCGGGGGGTGGGTTGTCTCTTTTCTGTGGTAGGGACCAGAGTGTGATGGGACTGTGCAGAGAGTGGGCCTAACTCCATAGTCCTGGGCTGTGTTGTATCATTGCAGATATAAAGACAACTGTGGTTTACCCGGCCACAGAGAAGCATCTGCAGAAGTACCTGCGCCAGGACCTCTGCCTGGTTCGAGAGACAGGAGGCGATTATAGGAACATCACCTTACCCTACTTGGAGTCCCAGAGCCTCAGCATCCAGGTGACTTGCCACTGCATCTTGGACTGGCCCAGAGGGGTCAGATATGGAGTGATATCCCCATGGCCAGTGTGTCTTAGGCGTTTGTCATGGTCTTACCTGGGGCCAACACTGTTCCACAGCACAAGCTGTGGAGTTATGTCAGAGAGCACAGTGGAGTAGGGACTTACTTTATGGAGCTTACTTCCTTGCAGGAGTCAGACAGCACACAGATATATAAGTGACCATATGAGATGTGAGGCCATGAGTGCTGTGAAGAAAAATAAGCAGGAAAGTGGCATAGAAAGTCCTGGGGTATAGTGGTCACTGTTTTACATAGGGCGGTCATTGATAAAGGAATTGAGCCTGGTCTCGGGCATGTCCCTGGGGCTCCCTGGGGATCTCAAAGCAGCCTTGTTCATTGGAAGAATCTGTGTCTACCCTATAATAGCCCTGATACAGTCTCAGAGTGGCTGTGCTCTCACCAGGGGTCTGTGAATGGGTAAGGACTGATGCCTGGTTAAGCCTGCTCCAGTCCAGACTTTTATTCCTGATTTTGCCTGCAGCAAACCAGCCTGCAGAAGTGGAGTCTTAGAGTAAAAGAACTTGCCCTTGCTTGTTTCATAGAAGGCAGGTCTCTCTTATCCCTGGGGACTTAGTACAGGCCTCCTCCCAAGGGCTATGTTCAGGAGTTGGCAGCATCTTCTGAGTGTCTTTAGCCAGTGGACCAGATGCAGGCCATTTAACCAAGTGATCCTGATTTCTCCTTGGGCCTAGGCTCAGCACCAACCAGAGCCTCTGCCCTGTGTAAACGCTCTGAGTTAAATATGACGAATGAGTTATTTTCTTGCTCACTCACTGGCTCTCACTGTCTCCATGTCTTTATCACTCACTCTAATTCTCTTTGAGTATTTTTCACTTACTTTCCCCAAAATTCAGGTTATGGTGTTGGAGGGTGTTCTAATAGGAGAAACTCATAGCCATTTCTCCCATGCACAGAAGAAGGGTGTAGGGGCACTGGAATAAATACACTCAGGGAGAGGAAGGAAAGGGAGGTTGGCAGGATGGGTGGGAGGCCCTGGTGCCCACAGCTGTCTTTCCCAGCCTATTAGCCATGGTCTCCCTGTGCAGTGTTTGTACAAGATTCCTCTGGCTCAAGTTGACTTTTTCTTTTTTTTTCTTTTCTTTCTTTTTTTTTAAAGTTCCAGTACTTGCTCTGTCTCTTAAGTGGAAAGGAGCTATGTCTTCATCTTCCTAGATAGCTTCTGCTGTCAAGATCTTAGAGGGAGCTCCTGGAATATATGTTCTGCTGCATTGGTTGCACATATATGAGATTCAAGAGAGGAAGACTTTAGCATAATCAGTGTGAGTCGTATGTGTACCTTATGCACTATTACACAGATCTCTTGGAAGATGATACAACAGCATTCTACTCTACCATCTTCTCTTTGCACAAGCATTTATATATTCTTTCTTGGCTATTTCTGAGAGGTTTACTAGCACTCAACGTAACTAGTAACAGTCATAAGATTTATTGAGCATCGACTATGTACCAGGCTCCATGCTAGGCTCTGGTGAGTCACCAAGGTAAACATTGGCAATACCCCATAGTCTTGTAGGAAGATAGACCGTGTAGTTTGACAACTGCATTATAACGAGTTAAGCACTTTGATGGTTTACGTATGAGATGCAGTGGTCACACAGAGGGAAAGTGATCAGCTCAGACATTGGGGAGCTTCACAGAGGAGGAGATCCTCCAGTTGGGTCTTAAGGGACAAATAGAAGTTTACCAGGTGGACAAGGCATATAAGGCATTCCAGGTGCAGGGACGAGCAAGTACAGAAGCACAGAGGGCTAGGGAGTTGGAGAGTCAGCAGGAGACAATAGGAGAAGGCAGGCAGGGGCCAGGTCAATTTGTCCAAGAGACCAGGAGTTCCCATACCTTGTTCATCCTTGGGATTGTCTGGTGAGATTTTAAAAAATACAGAGCCTGAGGTCTTACTGTTGAATCAGAATGCTCAGGGAGTTAAGCTGGGAAATCTGTATTTTAAAAAAGATGTCTGTTTCTAATGGTCATCAGATTTGAGAATGATTGCTATAGGCAATGGGGTCCCCTACACAGTTTTAAGCATGTGGGTAACATGAACAGATTTAAAGAATTAGTTGGAGTATGGTGAGAGTGTAAGCAGGAAGACTGTAAAACCCAGCATGGGTTTGAACTGAGGCAGATGGGAAGGCTTTAGTAGTGATTTAAGAGGTAGAGCTTAGGAACTGGTTGATGTGGAGAGGTGTGGGAAAAGCCTGGGACGGCTCCAGGTCTAGCCTGGGCACTGAGTAGACAGTAGGATCGTTAACTAGGACGGGGCGGAGGGGTGGGGACGTGGACAGTGGAGAGGGCTTATATGGAAGACAGCAAGTTCAGCTTGGGACTCGCTGAGCCCTCATTAGATGCCAGGAACTGTTCTAAGCATTTTATGTGCATCACCTCATCAAATCTTCACAACAGACTGTCAAAGATGGGATTCAAAGCCAGGCGGTCTGACTCCAACGTCAGTGCTCTTAGCCCACTACCCTATTCGGCTCCTCTAATTTGGTACTTGTAACTTCCAGTAAAAATGACCAGTAAAAAAGTGCAGTGAGATGTCTGATTCTAGAGCACGAGAGATCATCAGGCTAAAAATGCCAGTTGGTGAGTCATTGAGTCAAGGCTTCAGTGTCAGGCAAGTTTGGGTTTTCATTCTGCTGTCTCAGAGCAGTGTGATACTGTCCTTCACTTCTGAAACCCAGTTTCCTTGACTGGAAAATGCAACTCATGGCCTGGTGGAAACTGAGAGAGGTGCCGTGTATCACGTGCCTGCTGCTGTTTGCAGCACAGAAAAGGCACCAGAGTGGTAGCTACTGTTACGTACACACAAGTGTCAGTTCTAGGGAACAGGATGGGAAAGTGCAGAGCTGAGACACCTGGAGGTATGAGCAGGTAAAGGGTGGCCAGAGGGCAAGCAGGCAGGTAAGAAAAGAAACAGGAGGGAGGAGTTACCAGTATCACTTACTGCTAGGAGGCCATTCCAGATCCAATCTAGAAGCTGTCAGTGCCCACCCACAGGCCCATCATTGTCAGGTGGCTGAGTTTTCCAGGCTTGCTTTCAGATGGTGTCACTCCCCGTTACGTAACCCTCTAGGATTTGTGTGAATTTTGTTCCCTGGGTCCCCTCCCTTTCTCATCTGGGATTCTGGCCTGAGACTGACTTCATGTGGATTTAGGTCCCTCCTGCTCTCCCTAAGACTTTCCCAGTGTGGTCTGGAGCATGGGCTCTGGGACCAGGCTCTGGGTTGGAATTGTGTGAACTTCCTTGACCCTGTTTTTCCCTTACCTGCAAAACGGGGTGCTCACAGCCCCAGCTTCCTAGGATTGCTGTGAGGCACTAGAACAGGGCCTGGCACATAGTAAGATTGCACTCATCACACCACACCTGCCTGGTGCCACTTGCCACTCCAGCCTCGCACTTGCTTCTCTCTTGCCCTTCGATCAGCGCCATCTCCTTTGCTCTCATCCTCTCTCTTTTCCTTTCCCCAGTCCGGCTTGTAGCCTTTAGCACATTGCCCATTGCAATCATCCCAGGCACTGGCCAAACACTACCTCACGTTGGAGCTTTCCAAGCTCTGCCCTCTGTTTTTAGGGTACCCGCTATGAACTGGGTGCTTCCACATGCATTTGCTCACTTACAGTTCTCACCTCAACCCTAATATGTAGATATCATTAGTCTCATTTTACAAAAGGCTTAGAGAAATTAGGTCACTTACCCAGGGTGATAGCTAGTTAGGTGGGGGATGAACCCAGTCTTGTGGGAGCTGCTCAGCTGTGGGCAAATACAGGGCTCCGGGCGCCTGCTTGTGAGCTGGGCCCACCAGGGCTCTCCATATGGTCACCCCCCACCTCCTGCCTCTTTATTTTTGGGGTGCTGCGGGTCAGGTCTGGCTGGCTTTTTTCTCTGGTGGCACGTTCCAGTCAGGCAGGAAATGCTTCTCTGGGAGCTCTCAGCACGCTGGACTGGGCAGTGTTCTGGCCCAGGACTGCACAGTGAAGTCTGCTGGGGTTCTTGTAGGGGCTAAAATATATGTAATACTTTCCTCTGAGTTCTTTGAGCTGGGCTAGTAATCAAGTTAAAAAGACAGATTAACAGGAGAAAATCCAATTTTTATGCATGCGCATGGGCAATTCACAAGTTTGCAAAGGGCACTCAGAGTTTGAAGGAAGTGAAGAACTGAGGTCTGAGATCCATGGGTTCGAGCCTGTAGAACAGGGGCTTTATCTTAACCTCCCTGCAGGAGGCTTCTCCGGAGAGACCACCAGGACCTTAATTGTAAAGTGACATCTGCACAGTACCCAAGGATGGGGTCACTGAAGACTGTGATAGCAGCAAATCAAATGGTGTGAGGGAGGGCAGGAAGCCCTGGGTTGACAAGAAAGGTCTCTATGTGGCTTTCAGGTCAGCTTTGTCATACAGGGTCCATGTCAGCTGAGACTGCTGTGGCTCCAGATGGGCAGAGGTATTCATCCCACCACCATGAAAATCTTGGGGCAGGAATCCCACACATTTATTTCTGGAACTGAAGCCTTTGCCTGCCCTGGCATGGAGGCAGCTTCCTCTGTAGAGGAACTCCTAACCTGACTCTTTGCCATGGTCCTGAATAAAGTGGGACAGGGTCCACAGAGACAGCTTTCCCCTAGTCCTGTGGTCAGTGAAGGGGGTTCATGCAGACCAGGTCTGTGAGGCTGCAGCAGTGTGTGCCCACTTAGAACCCGGAAGAACCTGAAGAGCCAGCCCCATCTGCACAGTGGTGGACCCTGTAGGGATGGCTGGTGACCGAGTGTCAGCAATAGTTGGGGAGGAAAGATCTCTTCTGGACCCCTGAGAGCAGATGCTGGGAGACGGGACAGCCTGAGTTTAGATCCCCAGAGCTCAGTGGCTGGCCTTCCTGGAGGGATCAGGTTGCTTCCCTGATCAGGCCGCTCAGTCTGAGGCATCTCCCCAGGGGTGGTGACTGGATATGGACCCCTATTTCTCCCTTTCCTTCCAGTGGGTGTACAACATTCTCGACAAGAAGGCTGAAGCTGACCGGATTGTTTTCGAGAACCCAGATCCCTCTGATGGCTTTGTCCTCATTCCCGACCTCAAGTGGAACCAACAGCAGGTAAAAGATTTCTTGCTGGGGTTCTCGGAGTACCCTGCTCCATGTTGCTGGTTGGCCCTAATCCTGCCCTTCTCACGTTGCTCTCTAAGCAGATTATAATTAACCAACAAGGAGAGGTCTGAGCTCTGAGGTGAGAGTGCACACCTGTCATACACAAATGTTTACACTTAAATGGGTCAGTTTAAAGCCCTTCCTATCTCTCTTTCACCCCCCAGGGGAGGGGGAGGGGGAGAATGAGGTGATTTTGTGTAACCACATGGGCTATTCTTTAACCAGCCAAGTGGCTTGGGAGGCCACTGTCACTACCTGGAGCCCTGGGGCAGACCATTTGCATCTCTCCTTCCCTTTGGACACCAACAGATCCAGGCAGGCCCATGGTCTAAAGTACTGGTAGGCAGGAACCCTCGTGGCAGAGGAGGTCTCCTGACAGCCTCACCTCCACCTAGGCCTCTCAGCTTTGTTTCCTAGTCTCCTCCCCACCCCACTCCCACTTCTCACCTTTTAAAGAGCTGGTTTCCAAGGGAGCCACCTTCATTCACACTGTCTGGTTCTCTGTAACCTCTCTATCTCTCCACCTTCTTTCCTCCCATCCTTGCTCCCCTACACTGTCCCACCACCAGTCACAATGTACCATTGTCTGTGTGGGTAGGCTTTCATACCCGGACAGTAACAGAACAGTCAGAGCAGTATGTTGTTAGAGGAAGTGCTGTTCCCACTGCAGGCTGGAATTGGGCCAGACTCAGCTTGCAGCAGGTCAGGGGGCCAGGAGAAGGTTGAGGAAGCCAGATTGCAGGATTGCTGGGTAGGAAAGGGGGAGTAGATAAATGGCTGCCCCTCCTTTGACTAGAATCTTTGAGTAATTCAAGCTCAGGTTTCCATTCTGTGTTTGGGTGGAAACTTCTGGTTTCTGTGTTTCTCACACAGTTGCAAGACTCTCACAAAAAGATGTCATTTGGAGTCTGGGCCCTGTCCACCTCTCTATGGGTGCCTTCCCTCTTGCCTTCTCAGCTGTGGCCTGCACATTAGGCCTTTGGGTTTTAACCGAGCTCACCTGCAGTTTGCTTGGTTGTGATTTGGTGATTTCTAGACCTCCCACGGTACTCTTTCGCTGCCAAAAAAGAAGGGCTGGGAGCCTGTGGTTGGGGTAAAGGGCTAGCATTTTAGCTCAGAGGCACACAGAATAGTGAGTGCCAACTGTCTCTTATAGGAGGCTTGTGGGAATTCCTGAACATGGCTCCAGGTGTGGTAGGGAGTTTCCAGAAGTTGGAACACTGTGATGATTTCTTAGATCCAGGTAAGATCTAAGAAGATGGCTCTCCACATGTGGGTTGTTGTAGTGGAGAGAGGCTGAGAAAATACCTATAGCTTATTCCTGCCTCAACCTCCACAGGTGAAGCCAGGACTCGCTCCGGAGATGTTGGGGGAGCTGGGAGCTGGGACAAGGCCATACAAATACTGGTGGTAGCTCTAGGCAATGCCTTTGTGTAGCTCTGTAAACCCCATCTGTCCCCTTGGCAGCCCTGCGCCGAGAGGTCCTGGATTACACACTGGGTCACGGGAGGTAGGGGTAGGGTAGAAGGAACTTCTGACTCACAGGATCCTTGAACACTGAAGAGCTTGTGATTTGCAGGGGAATGGTCTGAGAGCTATGCAGGGACAACAAAAGATAGATTTGTGTATCTCCATTCAAGAAGTCCCAAACACTTAAGTCCATAGCACAGAGAACGGAAATCATTGTCCTTCTGACCTGGTGCTGGCAGGCATCCTGCCAATGGAACTGCTCTCTCTCTGTTCCATTTAAGACAGAAAAGGCTTCAGGAAAGGCCCTGGCCTCTCAGCCACATGGCTGGACTCGTGCTCAGGGGTTGTGAATGGGCAAGCTTAAATGTCAGACTTTCCTTGATGGCGATATAGGTGCCATCGTACTTAACGTTTGCTTAATTAGCACTTGTCTCTTGGTAGTGCCATATGTCACTGTCTCAAATCCCTGACCTGTGAAGAACACTAAAATCAACACCTCCTGAGAATTAGGCAGTCTGTCCAGCAGGAAGACAGGCCAGGCTGGACTTCTGGTTTTTGTCCTTGCACCAGGGGAGAGTGAAGGAGAGAGGTGTGCTGGTATTTTCTTTGAGGAGTCTTTCTAGTCACCTGGAATCTCCACCTACTGCCAATTCTCCCAGAAGGCTTTACATATATTTATGTAGCCCTCCAACTGATGGCTTGGGATTAGAGAGACTCTTTGTCCATATGTCCATCCAGCCATACATCCATCCCTTCCGCAAGTATTTATCAAGTCCCTAATGTTTGCTAGATGCTTTGCCTTCCTGAAGATTATAACATCCCTTTCTTGGTTCTCTTAAGAGATAACCTTTATCTTTTATTAGCTTATTTTTTTGTAAGTCTGATTAATATATGCATATGGTAAAAATGCAAATAGTATAAAGAGTGTGCAGTGAAAGTTAACTTTCCTCACCCCATATTGCTCCATTTCACTTCCCCAGAAGAGGTTATTTTTTGTCTCTCCTTCCAGAGATAGTTTTTGTGTATTGTATATATAAGCATATATGTTTGTGTTTATATGGACACACGTTCACTTTCAGTTCATATGATTTAGGTTCTTTGGTCTTAGGCTCTCAGGCCAGGAAACTCTCTCCTTGAGTCACTCCAGAGATGGCTCTCCAAAGCTCCAGCCATTCCATCTTGGCCCTTGCCAGGAAGCTGTTACTTTGATTTCACTGTCCTGCCTTGTAAAAAGAGATTGACGGTGTCTTCTCCCACAGCGATTGATGGGCCACCTTCTGGGGGTACAATCTGAGACCCTCGCTAGGCCTTTGTCTAACTTTTTTCAGATCATTTCTCTTGGCCAGGGGCCCTTTGGCTCTCTGCAGAAAATCTGGGGTAATGTGTGATACCAAAGAATGGATTTCTTTTCCCTCCTTCACCTAGCCCGTGAGCTGACACACTCAGCACCAGGCTTCATGCCTCATTCCATGCCAGTGGAGCAGAGAGGTGTGATTTAATGTCATGTTTGAGATTTGTCAACAGACGTTATCTAAAACAAATGCTACCAGGATTTGGGATTCCTGTGAAAGTGGCACATGGAAAAGCTGAAGACACCCACAGGCACACACATACACACCTCAGGTTTGAACAGTTTTGTTTCCTGGCTTCTCTTCGGGCCCCTAGCTAGTGAGAGAGTAAATGTCCTAGACACGTGTCATGAGAAAGGAGAGCACAGAAGGGACTTGTGGGTACAACTGAGGCCTGGATACGCACAGCTTTGTCATCTGCCAGGACGTTCCCAGTGGGCTCATCTGTATCAGGTCTGGGGCAGAGAGCCCAGATCCTTGGAGCTCTGGCAGAGAAGAGTGTTAGTGTCTAGAAGAGACTGTGTTGCCATGAAGAGGCATAGCTGGACATCAGGTACCACGTGGAAAATCTCATTCTCACTTTTTAAATCGGAGTCCTTGGGGATTTGGTTGGGTGACTCACGGTCCCCAAATTATCTCCTTGGGGAATCAAGCAGCTCAGACTGCAGGGTTGGATGTCTTCCCACACCATGAAGCCCTGGTGTCTGGGGCCTGCCTCGCACATGGACGTGATAAGTAGCCAAAGCCAGAGTTTCTATGAGCAGGGGTGGGGGGGGCGGTCACGGATATCTGGGTCAGATTAAGAGTTCATTTGCTGCCTGGCATGTGATCTTGTTGATTTTGGTTCTTTGCACTGTTGTGATCTCCAAGTTTTCAGCCAGGCATTATTTTCAGTAAGGACAACGGGAATGGCCACCTGTGAGCCCTAGGAGATAGGGGAAGAGAGAAAAAGTTTAAGGCTCTGGTGGTGCTTATTACTGGGCTGGCCCCAGGCTTCTTTTCCACCTTTCACATCCCTCAACACTCCTTCACATGCCTTTGACTCCAGATAAATCAGGTTACTTGCCTTTGCCTTTACATGCCCTATACCTTCCTGCCTCTGAGACTTAGCTTTCATCGTTCCCTCTATCTGAATGCCCTTTTTTAAAATCTACTTCTTCAAGACCCAGATCCCCTTACTTTTCTTCTAGGAAATGTCTCTGGAAGATCCTAGCCAGTCTTTCCTTCTTTCTCTTGTACTTTTATCACTTCGTGTCTTATAGTAGTTACTTGTGTACATGCCGTTAGAGCATAAACTCTTGGAGGGAAAGTTGTCCTTGACACTTTCTTGAACCTCTTCCTGTCCCCCCACCAACCCTGAGTATGTAAATACTCCTTTATGATATTCTTTAGCAGGGGGAATAAACAGAAGTTCAGTTCCTTAGACTGTCCCATTCACTCTGGGCATGTGGATGCGCTCATTGTCTGGAGATTGGTCCTGTCTTAGGGTTGCTGGGTTGGCTGTGGCCGACACTGTAGGCCTGGGGTCTAGGTGCTTCCTGGCCTCCATGGGGAGTTCCAGGATTAGCAGCGTCCCCTAACTCTGTCTCCTGCCGAGCCTGGTTTACTTTTGGTCTCTGCGCAGCTCGATGACCTGTACCTGATCGCCATCTGCCATCGCCGGGGCATCAGGTCTCTCCGGGACCTTACTGCAGAGCACCTGCCACTGCTCAGGAACATCCTCTGTGAGGGGCAGGTGAGTTGCCCTGGACGAGTCACACCAAAGCCCAGAGGAATTTACACTTCCATTCCAGTGTGTTCTCTGCATCACTCTCCTCTTTTCCTGGAAGGCTGTCTGTGAAAGGGGCTTCTCTCTGGATGCCAGTGCGGGTCCACACACAGGTTCTTTAGATGGATTCATAAGACCCTGTCACCAGGTTCTGCCCAGCCCTCCAGCTCTACTTTCAGCCACCTTTCCTCACCCATACTCTCCCTTTGGCCCCATGTCGCAGGTCCCATTTGGGATGCCTTCCCACCCCAGGATTGCCTGCCTTGCTTGGTGACAGTGGCATTGTGCCAGACTTTTTTTAGGGTAGCTGGGTCCACGGCTCTGATGTCTGTAGGCACAAACCTCTTCATCTAGCCTGAGGGCAGTGACTGCATTCTGTAGCACCCGGCATTCAGGGATACTGTCTTCTGGGATGTTTATTGAATTGAATGAAATTATAGGGTGCTAAAAGGAGCCTTGGAGCAAGGGGAGATGGTGGAAGAGAGTCGAGTTTTGGTTTGTGGTCCTGGTTCTGACATTTTTTTTCCCCTCTTTAATTCCCCCCATACCCCCACTTCCACCCCTGACCTACAGATGTTGCTGTTTCCCCTTAAGAACTGGATCTCTGAAGGCGGGGCGGCTCCTCCCACACGGTCGCAGCATGCACCTGGGGCCTGGGGCCTGGCGCCCTGGGATATGTTCTGTGGTTCCACCTGGGGTGCGAACCCAGGACCTTCTGCATGTAAAGCAGATGTGCTAACCACTACATTATGGAGCCACCCCCCTGGGTTCTGACATTTTGACATCAGTCAGCTGGCTGACTTTGGGCAGGTCACTTCACCTCTCTAGGCCTCGACATCAGGTTAGGATCCTACTGAATCTACCATTCTGTGGGATTGTTCTCAGCCTTTTTTTCCACTCTGAAACATTTGAAGATGCCCCCACCCCCCACATCCGGGCCCAGCAGTCACAGATGCCCAGCCAGGAGAGGCTCACCCTTTTCAACAAGAGCTGCTCAAAGGCTTGGATGCACTTGGAGGAAGGGCTCCACCTGGGTCAGCTGTCTGTTAGCCTCCGGTCCCCAGCTCCCCTTCACTGCCCTATCTACTGCCCTATTCACTGCGCTTTCCACTGCGCTATCTTTCCGCTGGCCCATGTCAGTGTCTCTCTGGCCACCTTTCTCTGTAGGAGTGACTTGTTTCTCCTGAAACAGCCTCTGGGTGGGTGGCAGAGAGTGGTGTCTTTCTTTTGGGAAGATGCTGAGCCAACACTTTCACTTGCCCTGACAGCTCTGGTGTCCTTGCCCTCCTTATCCCAGGAAGCCCTTTGGATGCTCTGGCCCTGGTCTCACCCTGCTACAGAGATCCCTGGGGTGAGCTCCAAACAGAATACAGCTCTGTGGTGTATTCCAAGCCCACGCAGGGCCTGGTCTGTTTCTCTTCATCTCTGACCTCCTGAGGGATTTGCCCACAATGGAAACCAGAGTCTCCTGTGAACTCCAAGCCTTAGAGTCTCTGGAAGAGGGCTTTGATAGAAAGCCCCTACCCCTGAGAAAAGATGGGGTTGGGCCAAGGGAGTGGGAGCCTGGGCCAAAGTCAGTACTTTCTTCTCTCAGCAAGGGTCCAGCACTGTCCTTTCTTTTTCACCAAGACCCTACCTCAGCCCATCCCTATCCCCACTGTTTCCAGGCTCCACTGTTTCCATGCCAAGAGGGAGAACAGGCTTCCTCCCACCCACTTAAGGCTTTAAGTGTTTACAAATCATCCCCAGTCTGGGTCTGTTGGGCCTGTCCTTAGGCACTGGGACTGCCTAGATTCCCAGCAGCAACTGTCTGAGGAAGCAAATGTTTTATCTAGACTGGCATTGAGAACCCTGATCCAGGCCACTATCCCCTTCATTTGGGAGAAAGAGCCTCAACTCTGCTGCTGTCACCTGTTTTTGTTAATTCCCTAGAAAGGAAGACAGGGACCTAAAGCACACTGTGGGCAGAGTGCCGTTTGGAGGGTTTTGTTAGGTGTCCAAAGGCTAGTCTGAGGTCAGGATAGGAGGAAGGTCTGGTGCTGGATCGTGGGCAGCACAGTGACCCCTTTCCTGCCACACCCTTTCTCACCAGGAAGCCATCCTGCAGCGCTACCAGGTGAAAGCGGATCGCCTCCGTGTGTACCTGCACTACCTGCCGTCCTACTACCACCTGCATGTGCACTTCACCGCCCTGGGCTTTGAAGCTCCTGGCTCGGGGGTGGAGAGGGCTCACCTGTTGGCAGAGGTAATTGAGAACCTGGAGTGTAATCCAGAGCACTACCAGCAGCGCACCCTTACCTTTGCCCTCAGGGCGGATGACACCCTGCTCAAGCTCTTGCAGGAAGCCCAGAAAAACTGAGTCTGCCCCGGGTTGTCAGAAGAAGAACACAGATATGGGTGACTGAAGGGGGGGGGAGGGGGCGCGATTTTTAGCACCAGTGAATTTTTTAAAAATATGTTATTTGGCTTATTCCAGTGAATTTTTTAAAAATATGTTATTTGGCTTATTCCTAGTATGTGAATAAAGTATTGGTATCATTCGATGTGGACTGATGTCACAGCCTGGGGAAGCAGGAGCTGAGGGATGTGGCGTGGGCAGAACCCTGGGGAAGATCTTGAAAAGGGACCACAGTACGGGGGAGGGGGGCAGAGGTGGCTTCAGGCCTTTTTCAAGTCCTGCTCACCCGTCCTTGCTGATTTCTGTGTCCCGAATCTGGCTCTGTGTCCCGAATCTGGCTCTGTCTCTTCCCGTTTTCCCCCTCTGATTCTGCTGCCACATTGCTCTTCCTCCTTCCTAACAGTTTTCTAGGTCTGTATGTCTAGGAGTGCCCTCAAAAAACCAAACATGAAGACTTTCTGGAAATAATCTATAGCAGTTTTTCATGGCACTTCCTCTTTCCATTCCCAGCATTGAGGTCACCCCTGCTGGGGTGAATCAACCCTGCTGATAAACTTGTTGACAAGGATGAAGGATTGCCGCTTGGAAGTGGGACGGTTTTAATACGAATCGGGTGATGCAAGCTTAAAAAGCCGCCTTTGCCTTTGTTATTTGGTCAGTGAGTCCCTGGCCTTGAGTTTATTAACTAGGCAGGAAGACAAAACAAACTCACATAGAGCAGCCAGAAGATCAAGTACAAAAACAGTATTGGCAAGGGCAAATGATATGGGCGTGGTGGAGTACAGAAACTCTGAAGGGCTTGGCTCCAAGTGTGACCAGTTTCATAGTCCCTTGTTCGTAGAATCTTGAGGCCAGGGAGGGACTTTAGAAGGGGCTACAGACTGATGGCCCATAGGGAGCCATCAGGGGCTTATCTGGGAAGGATGACGTCTGCCACTGCTCCAGCAGATCACAGACACGGTCATGTACACTGAAGGCACACAAACACATAAGGTAGTCTTTCTAGCACAGAGGACAGATATATCACAGTGCCAAAGGAGCTGGTATGTGCTAGTTAGTCAAAGTGGTGCTGACGGATACTGGGTCTTGCTCAGGAAGCTCAGAGGAGGCAAGATATAGGGTTCTGCTAAGTGATATGAGAGAAGCGTTAGGCAGAGGAGAGGGTGGCTCTTATTCTGTGTCCCCTAGACTGAGAACCAGGAGACCTGGATTCAGAGCTGAGCTCCATTCATTCATTTGTCAAATGTTTATTGAACTTGTACTATAAGCAAGGCGCTGCCCTAGATATTGGTGAATGGTCAGAAGTCTCTTCCTGGAGCTGACATTTACCCACATTAGATGAGACCTAAGGTGTTCTGAGCCTACGGCTTTGTAAGAGGGAGCGGGGATGAAGATGCATGATGCAAATCTGTGTGTAAGTGTCAAGGGTGCTCTATGAGGAAACTTTTGGGCAAACTGAGAGGAGCCAAGGAACAATAGCAGTCAAGCCTCCAACTGCTCCCTTCCTTCTCTGAGCAAGCCAGGAAGAAAGTGGGCCAGGAACTCTCATCAGGGGTCTTATCTGGCTTCACACACAGGTTGCACACTTGGAAAAGACTTAATAGGCAACGCATCCTGAACCAGAAGGAAGACAGCGAGAGCCTCCCAGGGGATGGGCCTCCATCTGCCTGGAACTGTGCCCTGGGAAGGCATTCCCTGCCTCTCCACACTTGACTTCCTAGCCTGATCTGTCCCATCTCTTCTTCCTCACAGGGCTATTCAGCCATCCACCAAATTTCTATCAGCAGTCTTAAATGGGCTGACACTAGAAGGTGATGATGAGAACAGGAAGGCCCATAGTAGCCTCCAGCAGCACAGTTCAGGGGGCGGGAGAGCCTAGGAGGAGATAGTACGTAAGGGCTATTCTAGAGGGAGGCCTGGCTTTGCCCCTCTGTCGGGAGGTAGAGATGGTGCTTATGCATCAGGGCCAACTCTGCTTTCAGGCCCAGTTCTCCCCCAGTGCCTGCAATGGGAGTAACCAAGACCTAGGGAGGGAACAGACCTGCAAGGCAGAAAGTGCTCTAGACAAGCCTCCTGCTCCCAGAGACCCTAGCTGTGGCCAGTGCCCACAAGAATATTTGCTTTTACTCCATTAAACAGCTGTTCAGATGCGTGGTGGGCCATGGAATGGATCCTGCTGACTCTCCTCTTAACATATAGCTACTTGCCTTTGTCACCACCTGAAACAGTTCCCTTGCTGCAACACCATCTTACCTGAATCCTGAGACCCTTGAAGACCTACCAGGAAGAACTGGCTGAACCAAGAGGCCAGTTGCCTTGTTATGCCTCCTCTGAACTCGTAGGGAGCCTAGAGCAGGTCTCCTCTCTTTCTGACCACACATTCCATTACCCAGTCTTTTCTAGAGAGTCTCTTCCCCAGGGCCACAGGTGTCCAAGAGCAGCTCCCCCCATCCGAGGCACTGTAGGCCTGGAGAAGGTGGCAGCAACTGGGCCATCACCTGAGGGCTTTCACCTATGAGTAAAGGAGCTTGACTCTGAATCCAAATCTCCTGGTTCTCAGTCCAAGGAATGCAGAATAAGAGCCACTCCTTTGCCTTATGCTTCCCTCTGTGACACTCAGTAGAACCCAACATCCCACCTTCCCCGAGAGCTTCCCGAGCAAGACCCAGTATGCCGGAGCCCTACCTTGATAAACTAGCACATGCCCCTCTTTGGCAGCATGATACATCTGTCCTCTGTGCTGGAAACAGTGCCTTATGTGTTTAATTGCGTGCCTTTGATATGCGTGCCTGTGTCCCTGCTCTGCTGGAGCAGTGGTTGATGTCACTCTTCCTAGATAAATCCTGGACGGCTCCATAACTGGCTTTCAGCCCCCAGTTCCTGGCCCACTTTCTTCTTGGCTTGCTCAGAGAAGGAAGGGAGCAGTTGGAGGCTTGACTGCTATTGTTCCTTGGCTCCTCTCAGTTTGCCCAAAAGTTTCCTCATAGAGCAAAATTGCTGAGTGTTCTACATTTGTCAACATTCTTTCATGAAACTGAGAAAAATGACATTTCGAAACAAGTTCGACATTGAAGTTACACTTTTCACGTGTGTGGAATACAGATCTCCAAAGTAAGAAATGTTGAAAATGTTGCTCGGGTAATACTTGCATATCCAAAAACATTGTAATATGTCTATTTTATTTCTAAATAGGTTGATGTAGGTCTGCTAACTCTTCCTTCTCAGAAAGGAGCCAAATCTTTATTCCAAACATGTGTATATAATGTTAAAATGTCCTTTTATAAGAAGATGGTGATAATGGTAGTTGTTTTTAAACATCCTCACTTAGCAAAATAAATGTTGGCAACCCTATGTTCTATTATTGTTATTGAAATTACATTGGATTTTGACATCTATATAAACTTGAAGCTACTGAGTTTTAACCACTGTTAAAAAATAAGCATGGACTGAATCTATTTAAACTGTTTCAATTCAATAAACAGGTTTTGAACATCTGCCCTAATTTGTTTGTTTGTTTGTTTATAGCAAGAGTCTGGAGATAGAGCGCACATGGAGGTTACAATTTGGTGAGGAACATAGGCATTAATTAAAAGCAATTACAACGGTAGTGAGTACTTTGAAAAAAGCAGAGGAGGCTATGGAAGCTTATACCTAGAGAAGCCAAACTTCTAGGTTAAAACTTGATAGCCAAATGGCCACCACAGCAAAGGCCCAGCAGTTAGGGAGACCATGGCTCAGCATGGTTGAGACCCAGAATTTAGCTTCTAGCATGGGGCACATATGGTCATTTAGCACACTGGCCAGTTTTTTCTTTAAGGACCATAATGAAATGAAAGGCAAGACTAATATAAATATACACACACATACACACACTTTTCCTCCTACCTTCTAAGTTTTCCTAGCTGGGCTAATGACTAAGACAAATTAGTACATGCACATGGGGAATTCACATAAGCATGAAAATTCCAAAGACAGGCAACATTGGTTAAAAACGACATTTTGGACAAAGGAGATAAAGGCGGAATGGTTGGTGGTCATAGATTTCAGAAGTGAGAATGGGCAATTTATAGATAGTTGAGCAAGAGTGGAACACACAGGGCAAGCAAATTCTGGCCAGGTAAATCCGAACAATGGGACACGGGCTATCTAGCCAACAGGCCTCTGCTAGAGCCCTCCTATTTACCATACTTAATTCAAATTAGGCTGAAGCAAACATCCTAAGACTGCAGGATCTTCTATCTGATACTTTTGGGTAGGAAAGCAGGGAGGGTCAAAGGGTCTTTGAGTCTCTCGTTTCTTAATTACCAGCTTAAAAATCAGTATCCCAAAAGGTAAAACACTTGGTCTCTTTCACTCACAAGAAATTTCTTAGAATATTACTCAGCCATAGAATATTACTGCCATTTGCAACAACATGGATGGACCTTGAAATAATCATATTAAGCGAAATAAGCCAGACAGAGAAGGTTGAAAATCACATGATATCACTTATATGTGGGATATAAACCTAAAAGCAACAAATGAACAGGACAAACAGACTCACGGACATGGACAATGGACTAATGGTTACCAGAGGGTGTGGTGGTGGTGGGGAATAAAATGTTAATAAATAAATAAAATTGACTTAAAAAAATTCTTAACATTCTTTTCCTCCTCTGCTTGAGAGGCAGTATGGTCTGATGGTTCTGACACAGAATCTGTACCATAACCAAGTATGAACTTGGGCAAGTTACATAACTGCTCTTACACTAAGAGAGGTGACTGTGCCTACCCCGAGGGGTTTTGTGAGAATTAAATAAGAGGATGCGGACAAGGTAATCTCGAAGTAAATGTTAGCTGCTATTTTCCTGCGGCGAAAGGAGCCAAAAAAGATGTCACCAGAGGTGTTCGGGCTAGATATTAAAAAGAACTTCTCAACTAGAAGGCTGTGTGATCCTAGATTATGCAGTGGAGTCATGGCAACCAAGGTAAAAAGCAAGCCATAAGCTCTCTGTGGTTAATTGATCACAGCCCTCAACAGAGACAAAGGTTGCGTGCAACAACAGCTCAGGATCCCTCCCAACGTAAAGGTTCCTGGGATGCATTTTAGCCTCGGCCAATGGGCAGGTTTCTAAAACTACAATGGTGATGTCCCTGCTATTGAGAACCCTGGGAACAGCTCAGTTCCATGGACCAACCATATAAATCTGATAAAAATAGGAGCTGAAATACTATCCCAAAGTTGCTATTTTTAAAAGCATCTGAGATGCTGGATTGGGTTTATTTCTACCTCAGAGAGCATCTTCCTGTTTCCTCCTCCTGGTGGGCAAGAGGCTAACGTGGCACATGTGAGGGACAGGATCCGAAAGCCTGTGGGGCACACTTGTCAGGTGCCTCCTACCCACACCCACTGCCTGCCAGGGAGGAGCCTCCAGGCAGGGGCTTCCTGGCTCTAGAAGCACCTTGCTCCTCTGTCACCTCCCTCTGCCCCCCAGCAAAGCAGAGAGGTGTCCTCCTCCACTTCCTCCACAGCAGAGGAGGACTCGAGAGAAATAAATGGATGCAGAGGAAATGGGAATGGAGGCAACATGGCTCAGAGGAGGACTGAGACCAGACAGCTATTCCTCAGGTTGTCTTGACCCACCTTTGGCACAACTAACCTCTGAGAGGAATAATCCCCAGGAGCCAAAGCCCTGCTTTCCCCATCGCATTGCCTCTTGCTGAGCAGCTCACAGTATTTATTGTGTAGAGGGGCCAAAGGGGATCAATAGAGTTTGATAGGGCTCCAGATGGCTCCAGAACCCAGTGCCTGGGGCTGAAAAGCATCAGAATGCCTCCCTCCTGCCCCATAGATGATATGGCTTCTAAGTAGCTGGCTAAGCATCTGGCTGTGCAGTTAAGAAACTGGAGGGGAAAAAAGCATGAGTTAAGTACTTTGTGGCCTAAGAGGAGGAGTCAGAATCACAGTTAGCTTCTGGGCACCCAGTAACCAGGCGTGAGATAAACTGCGTGTGTGAGGAGGCAGCGGGGGGTGGGGTGGGGAGGGACCTAAATACAGCTTATCAGAGGAGGGATCTACCTGCGTAATAACAGCTCACACTTTTTTAGTACACTATACTGCCAGAGCAAATTCATATCCGTTGCCTAATTTAATACCAACAATAGCCCTTTGAGTAACTGCAGTTATTTCCAATTTTTTTCTGGTAAGGAAACTAAAGCCATTGAGTGACAGAGCAGAATCGGAAGTCAGGTCTTCAAGAGCAAAAGTTGGCCCTTCAGTTCTACTTTCTGATAGAGTAAAGTTTATGTGGTTCATAAGCAAGAAATGCAAACTGTTTAGATCTAGTTCGTGAAAGAGTTAGCAGAGTTTAGAAGCTGGGCTGATTCTCTGACTCAACTAGTTGCATTGGGCCAGTTTACCCACCTGTAAAGCAGGGAGGATCTTCCCTCTTCCTCTGGATTTGCCAAAGGCAGGGATGATGCCAAGGACAGGACTACAGTCATTGTGTTCTTTGTACCTTGCTAGTCCCAGACTTTGCCTCTACACCCCAACCTCCACAACTGATATGCAATAAATATTTATTGAATGAATGTTTGACTTCCAAAGCCAAAGGCACAACTGAAACATAAAGTTAGACATTGGTGAAATGCAGAAAAATATCACGTGATGTATGACGGAGGATGGAACAGTCCCCTGTGGAAGAACTAGGCGGATTCTTCTTCATCCGTGCCTTCTCTACTTTGCTCCAGCGAAGGAGAGCTTCCTGGGTTGTTCGCAACGGATAAGCCCTCCAGTTTCAGCTGAAGTGAGTCTTGAGCTAGCACTTCTCTGAACCTTTGCACTTGTTTTCAGTTACCCACTCCTTACACGTACGTACGTAGTCCCATCTCGCCGTTTAGTCTTGAATGGGAGTCTATGGTGGGCCTTCTCTCTGCAGCTAGACGGTAAGCTTCCGGGGAGGCAGAGACTGGGTCTTAAACATTCCTTTGGAGCCCTTAGCACCAGGCTGTTCACACTAGGGCTCAGTAACCACTGTTTACCTGTGAAAAAGTGTCTTGGGAGCTGTGGAATGTCATGCGGTGACTCCTCGACTGTCTTTCAGCCTGAGTAGTTCCCAGGTTTGCCTAGGGGATGTCTGGGCCCAAGGAACTAGGGGCAGGGGCCTGACGGGGTTTCCCCTGGAGACAAGATGCCTGGCGCCTTCCGTAAGGAACAGAAACTGAGAAGTTTCTCCAGGCCAACGTAGGGTGTGCAATAGAGGGGTGCAGAGGGAGCAGTTTGGAGGTGGCAGGTCCAGACTAAGGCAGAGGAAGGGCCCTGGCCTCTGTGGTCTAGGGGTTGGGCTCCCGGAACAATGCCCCCCTTTTCCTGCCTCACTTTCCCGAGTGAGGGAGAAACAGAGCTCACCGCGTGGGAAAGCCGAGATCCCTTTGTTGGGGCTCATTGTTCCCAGAAGGGCATGCAGAGGCTGCGCGGACACATCCATCCTGGCGCGGTTCACAGGGAGCGCCCCAACTCTCCCCTCACCCCCTACGCCCCCTCCCCGGCCTCCGCGGCCCCGCCCCATCCCCGCCGCCGGCCGCGGCCCCGCCCGCACGATCCGCCAGCTTTTCCTCCTCCTCCTCCCGCCCTTCCTCCCGGGCCCACTCGCTCTCCTTCTGCGCCCGGCGGTGTGCGCACGCGTGTCCGACGCTTCCCCGCCCGGCCCGGCCCGGCCTGGCCCCCGCCTCCCCACAGGCGGACGGGCCCGCTCGCAGTCCGGCCCCGCGCCCTGGACTGGGACCGGCGGAGCGCAGCGCTGGCCCGTGCGCCAGCCGCGCGCCTAGCGGATCGGAGCCGCGCAGAGCCGCCCGCCCCGCCCCACCCGCCCGGTGAGTACGCGCCGCCAGGCCCGCGGGGAAGGGGTGCGCCTGGGGCCGGCTGCCGGTCCCCAGCCCCGCGCGGCCGGGTGGGGTTCGGGTCGGCACGTGGGCGCAGCGGGGCCCGGGCCGATTGGGTGGCCGCAGCCTGGAATCCCTTCCCTGGACCAGGTTTTCGCGGGAAGCCGTTTCTCTCGCTCCCTAAGAGGGAGCAAACGGGACAGTCCTCTTACCCGGAAAGTTTCCAGCCCTCACTCTGCGCCCAGGCTGAAGTGGCGCCCCACCCTCAGCATCCTCTGAGCCATGGTTTCTCTCACGACTACCCCCATCAAGCCCAGGAGGTCCGTGGGCTGGCTTTGCTGAAGGTGGCAGGCTTTGCTGGGTCCGGCTGTGTGAAGGTGTCACAAGGTCGCCTAGCAGAGCCCAAAGGTGGAGGTTTGTAGCTGCAGGCTGGCTGTGCCCAGGACACCAGGTTCACGTCGTGGGGGTCTTTGGGCCTAGCCCACTGGGCTCAGAGCTCTCTGGGCGGTGGGCAGTTGGGAGGGTTGGTGTGAAGGTGGAGTACTGATAGGGGCAGAAACCCTGAGTTCAGCTGTCTGCTCTGGGTGCCTTCCAGGGTGGCCCCTGTTGGCAGGGCCGTCCAGGAGCTGCCAACATGTCTGCTAGGACTAGTACTACTCCTCTATCCCTCTTCCTGGGGGAGGCTCCTATGGGCCATTGGAGGCCTCATCTACTGTTGCTGCTTTCTCTGTTTCAGACTGGGTCCCAAGGCTTTGGGGGACGCCTTCCTGAAGGCTGGGGTGTAGGCATTGTTGGGGTGCTTAGTGTGCACGTCTGACCTCATGGCCACCCACAGGCTGGCACTCCCACAGCCTTCTCAGGGAAGCCTGTGCTTTCCACCGCTGGAGGGAGGCACAGTGTGGAAGCCAAGTTCAGGCCGACTTACCCTTTGCAAAGCCTTGGGAACCTGCCTGATGTGGGCTAGGTTGCCAGTAGAGGCACAAACCAGTGCTGCTGCTCTCCTGAGCTGTGCTCAGCCGCCTGCCCCCTCCAGGCTTTGGCCCTGGCATTTGCCACAGAAGTTTTAAGTTAGTTGGTAAGTGTTAAGTGCTTTGAAAGGTGCTTGCACAGAGGAAGAGGTCTGTGTTTGCTAGCAGTCATGTTTCCCCCACACTCTATCTCTCCAAAGCTGCCCCATAATTCTAGAGAGGGTGCCTGAGAGGTGCCAACCATTGGGGTCTAGAAATTAACTTATGAGGCTTTTTCTCTTTGCTGGGAGCTGGTCTGGGAATACCCCCTGCTTGAGCTGAGGTGGCCCAGGTCTCTCTGACTTGTTCCCTGCTCTGCTCCTGTCTTCACTCCAAGTGCTCTTTGTGTGCCATCCCTCAGCATCCGTGCACCGGGCAAGAGATCTTAGGTTTCATTTGGCCCTGGATCCATCAAGCAGTTGAGAAGAGCCATCATTGGGGCCAGCCTCCCAGAGTCCAAGTTGACAGGGATTAGGAAGTGGGTATACATGCAAAGAGAATTTACTAGAGGAAACTGAGACTCGCCTGCTTGGACTATGGGCTAAGAGGCACCTGTTGCTGGGGAGTGGGTTGCTGTTCAGGCCAACAGGGCATCCTCCCTGTGAGTGGAGGCCCAGGCCCAAGAAGCGTGCGGTGCCTTCAGAGCTGCCTTCCCTTCCCTCCCTGACCCAAAGCAGTGACTTCTTCCCCACTCCTCAGAAATAGTCCCTTGGCCCCTCCACCCTCCCAGCCCTCCTTTACTCCTAGGATCCAGTTTTCTGGGTAGAACCAAGCATCTGTTGCTTTCTGGAATTGTAACAAATCCTGGAAATGACTTCCTGCTTCACCAGCAGGAGCAGAGAGGCCAGACCCCCTTTCTGTGCTCCAGCTTAACCTGTGGTCATTCTACAGTGAATCCCACAGCCTGGTATCAGCTCTACGTTAGGTGTCCACCCAGGCCCTGCCTGGGCACAGTCTTTGGATATCTCCTCTGAGAGGTTGCCCCAATGGAGCTGTGAATTCTACCTCTCTGAATGGCTCCAAGGTGTGTACCCTCCGTCCAGGGGAAGGGTCGCTTTACCTCAGTAAGACAAAAACCAGTTCCAGCCCACAGGCGATGGGGAGGTCTGTCTTTTTGAAAGGGACCCTCCACATCAGCATCCCAGAGTGTCCCAGAGACTGAGGGCCAGGTCTGCAGATGGTGACCAGAGCCCAGCCAAACTCTCTGACCCTTGGAGATGGACACAGGACTCTGGAGAGCAGGCTATCTGGGGGTAAGGGCGAGGCCCCTAGAAATCTTAGAGGACCTGCTCCCTCCATCCTGACTCCTCAGCTGCCCTGAAGTTAGGCATTTCCCTGAAGTGCTAGCTGGTCCTCAGAGCCTTCAGGGACTTGACCTGAAGCTTTCAGTTGCCTTGAGGAAATGACTAGCATAGGCAGGCTTTGGTGGCATTAGTTTCCTTCTCTCCTTTGTCACCCCTTCCCAGAAGTGCTCAGCGCTTCTGCAGCGTTCTGAGTGCCCCCCTGCCATGGGCTGCTGGCTGCCCCTGGCCTCAGAATCATGCCTGACCCCTACCACATTCTGTGTGTGTGTGTGTGTGTGTGTGTGAGAGAGAGAGAGAGAGAGAGAGAGACAGACAGACAGACAGATAGACAGATGCTCTTTATCCTACAGATGGAGGAAGTGGTCAGATGTGGCTATGAATGAAAGCAGTGTGTGATGCCTGGGCCCCAGCCAGGTGCCCGGGCCCCAGCCAGGTACCCTAGGGCTTCAGATTGGTGCCCATGAGCCCAGCAGGGGCTGAACTCTTAAGGGGCTATGCTGGGTTAGTTGGTTTTCAGGCTGAGGAGGGACATCTGTCCAGACCTGCAGGTTTTTTAGTCTTGACCCCTTGCCTAGGACCAAGAGATTTTACATCCAGGTCACTGCCCTGTCCCTGCCCATCCCATCACCTCAAAGCTGCTCCGCAGAAAGAAGATGTGGTTTGCCCTAGAATCTGAAGCCCTGGCTTCTACCCCTAGCCCAGCAGAGCTGAGGGTGCTGCTGCTAGGGCCAAGGAGAGGTGCGGGCTAGCGAGGCCCTCAGTGTCCACCGGGGCCTTGAGTAGTGAGGAAGGCCTGGCCGCAGAGGCCCAGAAGCAGCTACAGTTGTTGGATAGTCCCTGCTTCTTGCCTGTAGCTTCACTCCAAAGCCCGTGAGGGCCATAGGCTCCAGTATCTGCTTTTCTGGGGGTAGAGAGGGTACTGTGGGGAATGGTGGCTAGAAAGGGGACTAGGACCAGTTTGCAGAGTGCCGGGCCAGCACACTGTGTTTTCTGCCTTGCATCCAGACCCTCCTCCTGAGTGCGGGTCCCAAGGGCTGCAATATTTGCGTCTTGTGCCCACGATCTGCTCTGTTTTCTGCCTATGCAGCCTCTGTCAGTATCTGTCCTTATAATGAAAAGGGACTTAGTAAATGACAAAAGTAGTTACCATTTATCAGTCAAGCACTTATTAAAAGCCTGGCTCAATAAACTTAAAAAAGAAAGGCATGCTGTACACCTATTTACATCACTTTGTGTAAACCTCACACAGCCCTTCCATTAAGCCCATTTGTAAATGAAGAAATGGAGGCTCAGGAGGATTAAACTACTTGGCCAAGGTCACACAGCTCTTAAGCAGCTGAACTGGGATTCATATCCAGGCCCGTTTCCAAACTGCAATTTTCAACCCAGTTTTCCACTGCTCCCTGAGCTCGTTTCACCTGTCCTGTGGTTCAGAGGTGTGAAGGGGTTTGCTCAAGGCCACAGTGTCTTGGTGACAAAGTGGGACTGCACGCTCTCCTGATTCCCGGCCCGCAGCTGTGTGTACTACCCTGAAACCCACATCGTGGCCTGCCCATCCAGGTGCCTTATGCCCTGAGTCCAGTTTTCTCAGTTTGGGCCGGGCAGGGTAGGGTTCTCCTCCTTCCTTCCCGTCTTCCCCGCCCGCTGCTGGCCCCTCCCAGCCCCCACCTCTCTCTTTCCTGATAGTAATTGCTTCCATCTGGCCCGCCCAGCGCCTATGCCTTTGGAAAGGCGGTTAGGCTGCCGCCCACAGGGCTGCAAGGCCTCATCCTGCAACCAGGGCTACATGTGGGGATGGCAAGGGGCCCCGTGGGGCCTGAGCACGGGAACCAGCCAAGGTTGCTGCTCCTGGTGCCTGACGTCCCCAGATTCTCGCCAAGTGGGAGCACCTTTGCTCCTTGCCACCCTGCTCAAGGTCGGAGAGGCTCCTCCAAGACATGCTTCTCAGTCCAGTGGTGAGCTTCCCTTCTGCCCTTAGAGGTTACTCAGACCAGGAGGAGGGAGGCCTGGTTGGAAGAGACAGCAGGAGAGAAGTGGGGCCAGTGGGGTGCGCTGGGGACCCACTGCTCCAGGGTCACGGGAGGGAAGCAAAGCAGGGCACTCTTGGTGGCAGAAGCTGAGGGACCCTGGAGCCTGGACAGGTGAGACTGTCATGTTCACTGCTATATTCTTCATGCCAGAAACGGTGTCTGGCCAGTATTAAGTGCTCAGTAAATATTTGTTTGCTGAATGAATGGAACCAGCAAAAGTGGCATGAAGTTTCATATTTTGTCTTGATATAAAATGGAACTTGCACATTTAACAGTGTATTTAGTGCTCGGTTGCCTCCCGTGCCTCGTGCTCTGCCTCAGCAGCTGGGGACAACACTGCCAGCTTCCTCATTGTGGCTATCTGGAGATTTCAGGAGCCTGCTTCTGCTTGAGGAAGGGCAAGCTCCCTGCCACTGAAGGTCAAGGTAGACCAGTGACCTTGACAGGGATGGTCCAGAGGAGATGCAGGCATCGAGGGGCACGTTTGTGGTGTGGAATGGGCTTGGGAACTTTTAAGGTGTTTTCTTTTCTCCATGAGATTTAAGGATTTTAGTGTGAGCTCCAGAAACCTGTCTGTCATGTTCACTGCTATATTCTTCATGCCAGGAATGGTGTTTAGCCAGTAATAAGTGCTCAATAAATATTTGCCGAATGAATGGAAGATGGAGCTTGGTTTTCACTGTGTTCCGGTTTTGCTTTCCCTTTCCCTGGAGAGAGGGGCCAGAGCATAGACACATTTCCACTGGACTCGTGAGCTGTTTGTCAGAGAAGGACCTGCCCCCATTTCAGACTCGAAAAAGGCAGGCAGGAGCCCCCAAGTAGGGTGGGCAGGAGTCTGCCCCCATGATGGCATGTCCTCCATTTTACCCACCCCGAAGTCAGCTGGTCACATTCTTGTTCCTGTCACCCTCTCTTCAGCCCAACCTTTAGGTTCTTGCACAGACTGGTCCTAACCTCACCTCCTGTCCCAGCATCAGAGTCCTCTGTGACATGAGTGGGCCCTGTGCTGGGCTGAGCCCAGATGGACTGCAGAGGGGGGCGAGCGGAACCATCAACCACAGACAGGTTGGGGGGCAGTGCTGTGGGTGGTGGCTGGGAGGGGCCATGAGCTGTCTTCTTGTAGACAGGGTGTATCCTTTCTGGGTGCACAGCCTTAATACTTTTGAATGAGAGAGCATTCAGACAACATCTCAGGACCTGGAATCCAGTGCTCAACAGATGCCAGCTGGTGTATTTTATGTGATGGCATGGGGAGTTGGGGAGACAGAATGTAAAGTGTCTACACTCTGGCCCTAGAAAGAGAAGCAGGTGGCTGTGCCAGAGTCACTCCTGAGGACATCCCTCGTGTCCTCTCCGTCCGCTACCAGCTGCGTGACCTCGGACAGGTTTCCAACTTTATTGGTTTTCTATTAGCACATCTGTTAATTGGGGTATTAGTATCTGCTCCACCTCACAAGATCGTGATGCACAAATGATATAAATGATCACAAGCCGAAAGAGGCCTTAGACCCTAGGACAGGACCTGTAACTGTGGTATCCCCAGCACCTGGCACCATGCTGGAACATAGTAGCTGCTTAATAACTATTTTTGCAAATGAGGGAGCCGAGCCTCAGAAAAGTAACTTGCTGTTCAAGGTCAGAGTGTGTCTCCTGCCAGATGGGACTGCCTCGGGAAGGGTCCCGGTCTCTCGGCCCCTCCATTCCAACCCCTGTCCCCATTTCATTGCTTTCTCTGAGTTCCTGGTGTCACTCGGCCTGTCTGTTCTCTACGCCCCAACGATCCAGGATTGCTGAGGCTGAGGCCCCTGGGGCATGGCTGGCTTGGGGTGGGGGTGTGGGGGCTGGTGAGCTGGGATGAGCGCCATCCTCCTACTCCTGAACTAGCTTTGTCAGGATGAGCGAGTGAGCCCAGGGGTGGTTGGAGGGTGTTCATAAAGTGGGAGCCCGTCCCCACGGGCTGTGTGGGCTGTGCTCTCCACACCTCCTGCCCCTTTTCTCCCCTCGTGCCCTCTTTTGCCCTTTTCCTCACTTTTTTCTTTTTCCCCGTCCTTTTCTGCCTGCTCTCCCATTTCCTCCTTTAGATTCAGTCATCCCTCTTCATGTCTGCCTCCTTCCCCTTGTCTCCCATCATACCCCAGATCTCGGCGTCCAGGTTGTCCAGACAGTGGCAGCTAGACTTGGCGGGTGGTCCAGAGGAGATGCAGGCTCACCCCTGCAGGGCTGTGAGGTTCAGGGCACCTCCCGTTATGGGTGGCTGCAGCATTTTCTAGTGAACTGGCTCTTTCAGCAGTTGAGTTTGGGGAAGGAGCACTGCCCGCCCAAAGTGTGGAGTGCTTTGATCCGCAGCTCAGCGCCCTGGGTCCTCACCCACCTCCTTACACATCTTCCTGGGCGGAAGGCGGGAGCTTGTCCTAGAGCCTGAGAGTCTCCAGAGAAGAGCTAGCCACTGGGGCTTTGCTGGCCCCTGACCTCTGCCCTCCACTCCCCTCTCTCCAGAGCTCCAGCTCTCTCCCCAGAGGTACCTGCTGGGATGGAGGAGGCTGGCCAGAGCAGGAAGGAGGTTTCCGCTCAGACGCCTTCCAGGTGAGCACACAGTGTCATTCTTGGGCTGATGTGTGTCTGTGTGTGTGCATGCACACTATGAGTGTGCCCATGGATCATGTGTGAGAGAACATGGGCATGCGTCCGCGTGCGGATGAGAACACGGTGCACTGTGTGGGTACTTCCGCTCTAGGCCTGTCACCGAGCAGCCCTCCTCCTAGCCCAGAGCTCTCCTCTGGTCTTTGTCACCCTGGCTTTGCACTGTGGCTTTGTTCTGTCTTGGGGGCCAGCTGGTCCCCTTCTGTGGTCCCACACAGTGGTAACTGGTCCCTGGCCACCCATTCAGCTGCCTGGGGGCCCTGGGGCCAGTGTTTGCCCCACCCCCAAAATGGAGGCGTGTAGGGGCTTCCTGCCTGGCGTCTCAATGCTGCCAAGGCAGAGGGAATGGGGAACAGCTGCGCTGGCTGAGTCCAGCGCCGTATGGATATGGTTTGACAACAAAGCTCCCTCTGTGTGTTCTCGGGCCCCTTACATAACCGGGGGTGAGGGGTGGGGACAGAGGGAGGCGGGCAGGAGGAGGTGGAGATGGGGACAGGGAGATACCGGGTTGGGGTGGCTGGAGAGGGCACAAGGACCAGGAGGAGAAGGGAGGCGAATGAGAGAGAGAGAGAGAGAGAGAGAGAGAGAGAGAGAGAGAGAGAAAGAGAGAGAGAAAGAGAGAGAGAGAGAGCAGCAAGCGAGAAACCATTGAGAAGAACTGGAAGAGGGAGGAGAAAAAGTGTTTGTCTTGACCCTGTAAGTCTACTTCCTGCCTCCTGGGGTGGGAAAGACATGATGTCCAGATCTTCTGACCTTTACCATGTTGATGTCTTCCTCTCCCTGAGCCCCACCTATAAACCTGGCCACGCTGAGGAGGGCCCTGTAGGACCTGTCTGGGATTGAGGTCAGATGGGGTTTGGGGATGGGCCTCGGAGGCTGTCCTCAGCCCTACCCTGTAACCAAACATATTCCATAAAGATGGGAATCATTCTCCCTTGCCCTCAAATGTTTGTTCCTCCTTCCAGGCCCCAGGCCCAGCCACCTTTGTAGTGCTACCCGCCTTTGCAGTGCTGCTGAGCAGCAGACTGTTGCTTTCCCTGCGCCCTGTCAGGCAGGCCCCAAGGCTGCTCCCTTATCTTCTTACCCAGAACCTCCCCCAGCTCCAGGACCTCAGCCCACACCCTTCAGAGGCCCACGGGTCCTGTGTCCTGCACTCCCAGCTCCCTCAGTAATCGAGCCTTCTCTTCTCACCATCGCTACCCCTGCAGCTGCCCAGATAGAGTGAGAGAAAAATGTTCTTTCCAGAACAGCTGGACTGACAGTCCAGGAAGGCCAGGTAAGCTGGCCAGGCTTCAGGGTGTTCTTGGGGTATGGGTGCCCTGTACTAGGACCCTGATCTTGTCAGCTCCCAGGTGGGAAAAAACAGACACTCAGAAGAGGCCAGGAGGATGGGCGGGGACTTCAGATGGGGCCAGGGCCCCTGCGGCAGTTTGGTCTCCTGAGTTTTCTCAGAGTCTGTGTCTTCTCTGTGACTTAGTTTCTCTGAGCCTATTTCTGACACCAGGCTTCCTTGGAAAACATTTGATTTGGCCCAGAGAGTATGCTTGTCCCCAGGCTACAGTGGGTGAACCTGAGAACTGGTCCTAAAAGGGCAGGGAGGAGGAGCTGCTGTCGAGGCCCCAGGTTCTCCTGGGCGTGAGAGGCAGAACCCAGGGTTCTGGCACTTGGCTTGACCGCTGGCATACCCTTAATTAGATAGATTTAGGGTGTCTGCCTAGGGGTAGTCTGTCTTCCAGGGCACTGCTCTGTGGCGAGGTGGTGTGGGCAAACCCAGACCTGCCGAACAAGCCCTAGACTCTGGACTCCTCGATCCCCAGGCCCGGACCAGTCCCATCTTGCCCTCCCACCACTTCCTTCGGTCTGGGTCCTTGGATGATTTGAAATTGCTAAAGCCTCAGGGTTTGATCTCAGCAGGTCTGAGGCAGGATGCTAGGGGAGGGCCTAGGAGTTTCCTACATTGGTGAGGGGTGTGCCTTGGAATAGTCCCTTTCACCTGGATCACCCAGATCAGGATTAGGTGCCAGGACAGGCAAGGAGGATGGTGAGTAAGCACTGTGTGGGCGCTGGGCAGGATGCCCTCTACCAGGGCAGTAGCCTCTGCCCTCTGCCTGACTGTGGGCAGCCGAGGACATTCACTTGCCCCCTGGGGACACCGTCTTCCTGCTTTTGCTTTCCTGTAGCCCCCCACCCCCACCGGCCACCTCCCCAAGTGCCTTTGAGGGACAGGAGGGGCTCTTCCTGGGAGCTGGGCTGGGCCAGGCAGAGGGCTCCCCTTCACCCAACTTTGAGAGTTGAGGAGATCCCCACAGGGCTGGTTTAGCCACTCCCAGCTCCTCTGGAAGCTCTCTGGCTGGTAGCTCCAGGGACAACCTGACAAACAAATTCAGCTGGAGCCTGAGCTGACTGGTGAAGGAGCCTGGTTGGCAGTGCCCTGCACCGCGGGATGGAGGAAGAGTGTGCCCTGGCAGAGGGGACCCAGCAGCCCCTAGAAACTGTATGTTGGGGCGGGGGCAGTGAAGGAGGAGGGGTAGGGAGTGCATGCATGTGTGTGTGTGTGTGTGTGTTTGCGCGCGCGCGCGTAGGGGTCATCACATTCCTGTGCATTTGTTTTGCGGTGTGCCCCCATGTTTGAGCAGGGATCGGTGTGTTTGTGCACAGAGATAACATTTGTAGGTTTTTGACATGGGAAGGTCTGAATGGGCTAGAGCAGAGTTGACCTAAGAAGGGACTCAGAGTCTTCCTGGTGCCTTCTGGCTCTGGGATATGGATGGAGTTCCGGGTGCCCAGACAGATTTGCCTCCTCATTGCTGCATGAGGGCTAGGTAAGCCCAGGGACAGAGGTGGCTCTGGTTGTCTCTGATAATCCGAGCCTCAGCCAGCCTTCCCACCTGCTCTGCCCTGGGCCCCGGGCCAGAGGGACCATTGCTCAGCCTGGAGGGTCTGCATCTTCCCCAGCAGCACCTAGAATGCTAGCCACCTCTCTCCTTCCCTCATCCTTAACCTTTACTTGGAGGAGAGTCCTAGATACAACTGGTTCATTAAAAAGCCTTACTGATGTGAAACAAGCTCAAAAGATTCTTTCCTGCTGGCTTCTCTATCCCCAGGATACAGGCTGACACAGGAAATGGAGGTCTTGATTTCCTTTTTCATGGGATCGTTCCTCTTCTAGAAACCCCACCAGGTGCTCTGCCACTGTCTTCCACCTACAGCGATATGCACAGCACTATTCCCCATTCTCACCCTGCTCACATCTGTATTTGCAGCCGCTCCCTGGTGCTAGCATCACCACCTCAGCTCCACCTCAGATCATTAGGCGTTAGATTTTCATAGGAGCACTGGTCTCTGGTGCCAAAAAGGTCATGGACCACTGCCCTGTACTGTCTCTGCTTGGGGACTTTAGGAGTACCTGCTCTGGAGAGGGGATATAACTAGCAGAAGGAACATTGCTCTGGAAATAAGGCACTGGTCAAGTGAGAGGGTACTGCTTCTGGAGCCTGGTGGGCAGTACCCTGCTTCACAGGAGGCAGGTAGAGAGTGCTTTGACAAAGGAGACCGAGCAGCCCCTAGAAGCTGTGGAGAGGGGCTGCTGCTCAGCAGAAGGAGCATACCTCTGCCCCGCCTGAGGATCTGTGACCAAACTCTGTTGAGATGGCTGTCAAGTGGAACTAGTCAGAGAACTGGGTGCCGTTTCCAGGAAGGTGCTGCACCCGGAAAAGGAGAAAATGGTTTCTCCAATGTGGCCTCCTCCCTCTTCCCCACCCCATGCTCCTCCCCACCCAAGCATGCATCCCGAGTCTGGCCAGTCCTTGAGATCCACGGTAAGTGCAGGACAGAGTCTGGCTGGCAGGGCCCTGCCCCCTTGGCAGCTGCATATGTCCCCTGTGGCATGTGCAGTAGACCTTTAGCCAGGAGGAGAGCTGAGTGTGTTTATGGTTGTGGGACCGAGTAGGGGCTGTGGTTTCAGACCTCTCCCTTTGCTAGGATGGGCAGAGCTTGAGGGGAGAAGGTCTGCCACGCACTGGGGGACGCCTAGGCCAGGAGTCACCTTCAGCTTCCGCTGGCCAAGTGCTGGCTCTGGGCCCAGCCTATACTAAGGCTGTGGGCTTTCAATCCTGGGATGTGTCTTGAGGCTCACACACCTCCCGGAACTTGCTCTTGCCACATACAGTTCACAGACGAAGAATCTGAGGCTCTGAGGGATAGAGGACCTTGTCAGGGGCAGCCAGCTTGTTACCACGGAGTCCAGGTCGACCTCAGACAGCTCACCCCAGATCCCTGGGTGGGATAGAGCGTAGGAATTTTGAGCAATGTAGACTGCTTGAATCCTTAATTCCTGACTCCACCACTTTCTAGCTGTCTGATCTTGGGACTCTTCGCTTAGTCTTTCTGTGCCTTAGCTTCCTCTTCTCTAAGTCGTAATAAAAGGGAACTACTCCCACAGTGTTTTACAAATAAGATGAGATTCTGCAGAACAGCCCAGGGGTCTTTTAAAAATGAATGCAGAGTGTTGCTCTTCTGTGGATGCCCTCTAGTGACTTCTCACGGGACCTTGATCAAATCCAAGGTCCTGGGTAGTCTGTGATGTCCTCCACCACCTAGCCTGTGTGGCCTTCCTGGCACCACTGTCGGCTCTTCCTCGCTGTGTCCAATCGCATTGGACTTCTTTCTGTCCTTCCCCACTGACAAGCCTCAGAGTCTTTGCTCTCCTCTCCTCAGTCTGGAACCTCCTCCACCATCCCCCACCACCCAAAGAAGGGCTTTGCCCTTCTTTGCAAGGCCACCTTTCACTCAGGTCTGAGAGCAGAGAGAGGTAGCTGCCCCGGCCCTCCCTTTTCCACTGCCTTGTTTTATTGGCCTTATAGTGTATATCACTGTTATATAGTATTACTCATTTGTTTGTCATGTATCTCTCCCCACATAGGGGTATACATTGTAGAGCACAGGCCTGTTTCCGTGTTTACTGGTATAGTACAGATCCTGAGAGAGTGCCCTGCATGCAGTAGGCCCACAGTTCCTGTTGGCTCCGGGTTTTGCTGGACTGCCCAGCTTCACCATGTCCTGGGAACTCTTGGGACCTCAGCCCACCTTGGGATAGGGGTGGTCTTCCAAACGAGCCCTTCTGAGGGGAGAAGGGAGATGTCCTCCCTGGCTTTCCTGGACTCACACACAGGGTGAGTCCTCAGGGTGACTTCAGAGTGTTGACCAGCTGTCCTAGACAGGCCAAAGGTGGCAGGAGTCAGTTCTCCAGAAATTACCTGTTGGTAATAAAAAGATGTCTTTATGAGTTTAGTAGAAATGGCACACAGAAAGATAAATAACAGTGGGCTGGCTGTGCTAGCTTCGCCAAGGCTGCTTCTGGCAAGCACCTGTTTGTATACACCCAGATTTTTCTACTAGGCAGTTTTTAAACTTGGCAAGGAGAGGAGGGAGTATTAAGCTATTCTAAATGATGTTGCCGCTAGCCCGTACAGAGCTTTCCAATAAAGCAGAATAAATGACCCCTGAAGTTGGATACCGTCCTGTACCTGGACATGTGGTTTGACAAGCAGAAGCGGGGCTGGAGTCACCCCCCACTCACCCCTTGCCCAGGCCTGACCGTGCACACTCAGAGTGCATAACAGTTCCCGGCAGCCCTGCTCCTGCCACTCTCTGCCTGTGGAGTGAGACGTGAAGAGGGATAAGAATGGCCCGTGTCGCTGGATCTGTGAGAGCTCCTTAGAGCTCCTCTTACCTGGCATACCCGACTGGGTAATTAATATGGTAGTGCCATTGTTTTTATCCCCGTGTGACCCAACAGAAAACCTGAGACCTGGAGAGGTGACTTGTGTTAACACTCGCACAGCTAGTGAGTGGTCTATCGCAACTGAGGTCCAGGTGTGTAAGACTCCGAGGTTTATATCCCTGACTTTTTATTCTTCTCTTTCTAGCAGGTTTTTCGTTGAAAATGTATCATACTCACCAGGGGAAAAAGTTAAATATACATAAGGGTATGGGATAAAATTGTATGTGAAGAACTTGTCTCTTCCATTCCGGACCCCTGTCCTCAGGGCTTCTTTCTTGAGAGGCAACCACCTTAGTTTTTCTGCATCCTTCCAAGTAATCAATTGATGTACGGACATATCCATGTATGCCCATAAGTCTCTCGTTAAGAGCACTTCTGGAGATACACAGAACACTGTTTTCCAACTGCTTTTTCAAAAATCGATTATATACTTTGGAGAGCCTGTGATAGCAGCATGCATGGATTGACATCCCCTTTTTCACGGCTGCATAGTGTCCTGTTGTCTGTGCCATGATGCATTTAAGCAGGTCTCTGCATAGATTTTCAAGTCGTGCCCGTCTTTTGCTGTTGCAAATAGGGCTGCTCTAAAGATCTTGATAGGAAAGTCTGTGCATGAAAAAGGATACTTTACTGTAGAATAAACTTAACGACAGTGGAAATCTAAGGCTAAACGGGATTTTGATAGATATTGCCAAATCACCTCCCACAAGGTGGCCCCAGGTTTCGCTTCCACCAGCCAATCTGAGAGAGGCCTGGTGGCCTAGCTCCAGCAGCAGCTCAGGCTCATGGGCCTCTGGAGCATTGCTGTTAAGATTGGTAAAAAACTTGTGTCTCTGCCACACTGATTTTCCAGTGTAGTTGAGTATCTTTTCCTACATTCTTAGTATATTTACTGTAAATTGTATGTTCAAGTCCTTGACCAATTTTTATATATATTTTTTCTTTTTTTCCTTATTGATTGCACATTATAGGTTAAGAGAATTAACTAGTCTGTTACACATATATTACAGATATTTTCCCCATTTTTCATTTGTCTTTTAGCTGCTCTCTCCCTTTCACTCATGTAAATTTTTATGTAGCTGAATCGATCAGTTTTTTTCTTTTATAGCCTCTGAATTCGTCTTAAAATCTCTACTTTTTCTTTCAATATGAACATATTTCAAACTAATGAAAAATAATATACCAGACCCCAATAATAACCAGCCACATTTAACAAACGTACGCATTTTCCCATATACATCTTCTTTAAGAAATAAAATATCACAAGTACAGAACTAAAGCCTTGCCCTTACAACCTGTCTTATTCTTCCTCATCTTCCCAGAATGTAATACTTACTTGAAGTTGGGTGTACCCCTATATTTTATTGTTTTATGTTACACAAAGCACAGTATTTACACATGTATGCAAAACAGTGCTACCTATCTGCAAACACGCACTTATAGAATAGTTTTGTAGGTTTTTAACTTTCAAGTATGGTCATGTTCTATTTAAGGACAGGGCTACATTCTGAGAAATGCATTGTTAGGCGATTTCGTCATTGTGCGAATGTCATAGAGTGCACTTAACAAACCTGGACGATGTAGCCTACTGCACATCCAGGCTGTATGGTAGAGCCTGTTGCTCCTGGGCTACAAGCCCATACAGCATGTTACTGTGCAAAACAACACCAGATTAAATCAAGCACGAGAGAAAATGATGTAATCAAGAGATGTATGAGGCTGCTGCCTGCGTAGCAGCATACGGTTTTACAGCAGACTTTTTTTTTTGTAAGTGGAAAGAGTACACTCTAAAATAAGGACAAAGAGTACAGTATAGTAAATAGTTGTTTATTATCATTATCAACTGTTATGTACTGTACATAATTGTATGTGCTATACTTTTATACGCCTGACAGCGCAGTAGGTCTATTTACACCAGCATTGGCACAAACCCGTGAGTAATGTGTTACACCATGGTATTAGATGGCTGCAATGTCACTAGGTGATAGGAATTCTTCAGCTTCATTATAATCTGATGGGACCACCGTCGTATATGTCAACTGAAAAGTCGTTATGTGGTGCATGGCTGTAACAGATCCACGCTTATGTATCTTTTTGCAGCACTGTTTAAAAAATTAACATCATGTTTCAGGCTTATCCAGTTGATCCATCTAGAGTAACTTCTTCCGTTTAAATGTCTGTATAGTATTCAGTTGTATGAATATACCACGGTTTATTCAGCTACCCCTCCACTCATGGACATGTAAGATATTTCCATTTTGTTGCTGTGTCACAGTGCTGTGATAAACATCCTTAATGGGTATACATACCCATACAGGGGTGGGTTATACCGAGCTATGCCTGCTCATGGAATTACTAGATTGTAAAGTGTGCACAACTTCAGCCTTACTAGATATTGTGAATTGTCTTCCAAGCCATTATATCAATGAACTCCTACCAGCAAAGTGCGAGAAATGATAATTCAGCTTTCATCTGCATTCCCTGCTCGCTGGCGAGGTTGAACATCTTTTCATATCCATTAGGTGTTTGAGTTTAATCTTTGAATTGCCTTCTTCTGTCCTGTGCTTTATTCTCTTTGGTTCCTTGGTCTTTTATTGATTTGGAGTAGTGATATATCCAAGTATTTGTTGATTATATGCCTTGTGTCTGAATTGTCTAATGCCAGAACTCTTAACCACTGCACCACTGGCCGTGCCTGGGGCTGAGCAGCTTTGAGATAATCTCTTCTGCAGAGGCGGGGACCCCTCAGGAGAGGAGTCTAAACAAGGGCCTGGGCACTATCTCTAGGAGATGCTGCACCTAGAAAGAGAGAAAACAACTTCTCCAATGTGACCTCCTCCCTCCCTCCCACCCCATGCCCCTCACCACCCCAACATATCCCCTGAGGCTGGCCAGTCCTTGGGATCCACATCTCCTGTGGGCACAGTCTGGCTGGCAGTGCCCCGCCTCCTTTGGCAGCTGCACGTGTCCTATGTAGCATATGCAGTGGACCCAGCGGCCAGGAGGAGTGATGAGTACTGGTCTCAGCCTATCAGAAACCAGTGTTTTATGGTTGGACTCATCCTTGTGGTTCTTACTATGATGATAAGATGTCCTTCAGCAGTGATCATCAAGAAACTTTGAAAAAAAAAATAAAGGTTTATTACTTAGAGGACCTGGATAAACACTGCATACCTCAGGCCACAGAGTGAGGATGTGGAGTTGGTGGGGAGAATGAGCCTGGGGTTCTGCTTTAATTGGATTTGAAGGTGCAGGCCTAGGGTTTGAAGCACTTACTCTTTACTGGTGAGTTTAAAACATAAGAGTGGGAATGTAAAGTGTGGGAAGAGAATAAAAACCCAGAGGCCCAAATGGTCGGTTATTGAAATCAACCAAGATCTTTAACACAAAGTAGCTGAGGGTGGGAGGTGGCCTGGCTTTTTATCTAGTGGCATGGCTGGCAATGCGTGTATTTGAGATAGCTGTCTTTGAAGTGGATGCCATTTCCGAATCCAGCTCCCTTCCCTCTGCTTCCAGGAGGCTAAAGGTGCTTTGAGGTCTAGGGTTCAAGCCCTGGATTTTAGCCCAGGCTGCCCCTCTTGAAGAACAAGTGAGGAGGAAGGAAGTTTTCCTGGGTAAGAGGGGCTCTTCAAGCCTATCGCTCTCTCCTGGGACCACACGGGGTTTTTTGGCTGACGTCAGCTCATGGTGTGGTCCAGCAGCCTTGGAGCTGATAGTGGTTAAGATGAGTCAAAGGTAGTAAAGATGTCCTGTGAGCTCATGACATCTGTCTGGCAGAATATGTGGCACTCGCTGGCTCTGCCAGCTACAGAGCTGAACCTCTAGCCATCCCCTGCACGTCGTATGCCCAGGTCTTTGCAAATAAGGGTCTAGGACATTTTAACTTGGTAAAACATTCTGTTCACACTTCTGCTCGTTTGCTCGTTTATTTATTCATGTAAATATTTGTCGATCACCTGCCATGGTTTGGCATTGAATTTGGCGCTGGAGATAATGTGGGCTATAGGAAGCCCCTGCTTCTTTGAGGCGTGCAGTCTCGTCGATATGGGAGACGGTGTGGTCTGACTGCTACAAGGGAAATTAAACAAGGTGACATGGAGAGACAGACCATGGGGCCAAGGAGTCTCCTAGATTCGAGTCTGGGACTCCATGCGGGAAGGAAGTGTGGGAGGGAGAGTGGCCAGGACCAGGATAGGCTGAGGAGGGAGGAGGCCTGGGCATGGGTCCCCAAAATGATCTCAGAGCCCCCAACATTTATACTGTTGCCAGCTCCTGCCCTGACAAGGATTCAGATGTGAAACTGTTGATGCTGACCTTCACCTTGACCCTGCCTCCATTTTCAAATGGGGGTCAGGGTACAGAGGGGGCGTGCAAGCTAAAATTCTTACTTTCGGGAAGGGGAGAGTATGTTTAGGGAGTGTTGGTGAGGCCTTGGGTTACTCAGGGCCTTCTCAGTTCAGTGGACAGTCAGCTCTGTATAGTTTAAGGTTCTTTGTCTTCTGCACTTTTGGTCACAGCATAGACTGAAAAATAGTGTGTGTGTGTGTGTGTGTGTGTGTGTGTGTGTGTGTGTTTAAATAATGTCATTTACCCCACAGTCTTCACAGTTGCAGCATTTGAATTTACTTAGTATGCAAAGATGGGAGTATTGCTAGTTGTTACCTTTCACTGTGTGCCTTACCTGGTTTATCTCGTTAACCCCCACAACCAAACTGTGCCTGGGGCCATTTACCTCCATTTCATAGACTGGGAGACCGAGGCTTAGGGATGCTAAGTTGTTTCCCCAAAGTCACACATCTGGCAAGTGGCGGAGGCAGGGTTCAGACCCAGTGGCCAGTCCTCTGGGCACAGCTCTTAGCCAGAGGAGGAGAGAAGGCTCTGGCAAGGCAGTGCCATGTGACCTGCTGGCCAGCCCAGATGTGGCCGTCTGTGTGGGCCTGTGGTATGCGAGGCATGGCTGAGGGCCAGCCCTGTGCAGGTGCTGGGGCAAGATGCCAGGGTCAGGAAGAGGTTGAGGGCAGGGGCAGGTGGCTGTGTCTTCTTGAACTGCGCCTCCACACCCAGGGCCTGGATAGCCAAGGGGCGCAGGATGGAGGCAGGGAAAGAGAGGGGTGTTCTAGGCTGATGTGCGGAGACCTCAGAAGGTGCACAGTGTGGCTGGTGAATCAGAATGACCGAGGCCCCTCCTTAGGCGTCCCTGACCCCTGATTTAGCCTTCCTAATGTGGAGCCCGGGAAACATGTGGAGCTTGATGAGTGAGATCTTGTAAGTTACCTGGCCTAGCGCTGTCCGATAGGAATGGGATGGGAACCACTCCTATAAACCACGTGTGTAACCCAGTATAGCCAAAATGTTATTTCAGTGTTTGATCAGTGTAAATAATTTTAAGGTGATAGTGTACTTCTTTGGTACTAAGTCCAAAATCCAGTATATATTTGCCACTTAGAACATACCTCAGTGTGGACCAGCCACACTGCAAGTACTCTACAGGGACCGTCATGTGGGACAGGGCCGGGCTGAGCTGTCCATTTTCAGGAGAGGTGTCTGGAGGCCAGAGGAGTTAGTGGGGACTGGCCATGCTGTTAGCGAGCTGGGTTCAAGCCCTGACTCTGTAGTGCCTCGTATCTTTGGATCCTTGGGGCCAAATTCATCAGCTCCTGGGTGGGGGGTCTGAGGAGAGTAACTTGCAGGAAGGACCTCTGACCAGGAACCTAAGGCAGGTCCATGGCCACGCCAGATTTTCCTTTTATTTATCCTGGGCATGGACTTGACCAATTGAATCCCCACCCTGCCACACCACTTTAGCTTTCTCTGGAATTCAAAGCGTCTGCCCCTCTCTGGCCGACACCAGAAGTATGATTTTCAAGTGGCTCCCTTTGGTGTCTTATGACTGGCAGCTGATGAAATGGATGATACCAAGTTTTTATGAAGGAAGCTGCAGTGCTGGGCTGTTGGAGGCACCTCGTGAGGAGGCAGCCTGTGGACCCCAGGGGCGAGGAGCAGTGAGCCTTGTTGCACTGCAGTGGGAAGACTGTTCAGCCCCTTTTTCTCTGGACTTGGATGTCTGGAGAGACGCCCCCATCTGCTCAGTGATGGGCCTTGGGATAGTTGGTCAGTTGTTCTGCCCTCTGCTGCCTGGAAATGAGCCTGGCTTCCCAGCGGACATGCTGTGATCACGCTATGCTGGTCAGTGATGCTGGGAAACGACACAGTCTGTGAGCTGTGTCTGGCCAGGGGCTGCGCCAGAGGGGCTGAAGCAGGTATCTGACCAGCTTCCCCTCTTCCTTACGGCCTCTTCCCCTCTTGCTCCACCTGCACTGTGACAGTGACGTCCTCGATGAATAGATCCACTGATTAATTTGACAAATCTGTATTGAGAGCCTGCTGTGCCAGCACTGTCCTAGACACTGGTGATACAGCAGCAAACAAAATGACAAAAATAATCTTTGCAATAGGGAGGTGGATCTGAAATATTGGGTCTCTACAGAATTTTTGTTGGGAGGTGGAGAAGGTGAGTAAAGAGCTAAATGTCTAGTGGAAAAGCACTCCAGGCTGAGCTGGTGGCAAGTGCAAAGGCCCCGGGGAGGGAGTGCACCTTGCCCAATCTAGAAAGCCTGGGGCTAGGGCGAGTGGAGAAGGAGAGCGGAGGGTTGCTGGCTGGCAAGTCATGTGTGTTCTTATAGGTCGGAGCAAGTTCGTGGGCTTTCTCTCTAAATGATGAGGAGCCTGTGGAGGGTTTTCGAGCAGAGAAGTGTTGACTGGTCCATCTATTCTGCAGAATTACAGTTAGTTAACCATCCATCCCCATGAGTAATGGGTTAAAGTGGACTAGGACCTCCAGTAGAACCCTCATGGCCTTACCTAGCAGTTGTGTTAATTACAGTAAATTCACAGCCCAGCTTGAGTCCCCTCTGGAATATTGACAGCAAACACTTAGCCAAGAGGACGCCCTGCAGCTTAACTGACACCATCGAAATTTGTCCGCATTGTCTATAAATGTGGCCCTAGCTGGCTGAGGTGAAATGTGTGTAAGCAGGTGTCATACAGCCCTACTCTTCAGTTCAAAGGTGTAGCCACACAAGTTCAAGGCCCAGGAGACGTGGCTTACCAGCTGAGGGATTTCAGCCCCATGCCAATGGTGGGACGTGACTGCATGAAGGTGAATGCAGTCATAGCCAGCATTCCTGGAAGTCTGGTGTCCAGATGGAGGGCAAAAGTCATCCGCGAATACAGCTATGTGCACTGAGAACATGCTGGAGAGCTTCCAGCCCAGCCCCAGGGCTGGGGGGGTTGGGGGGGTGGGCACCTAGAGACTGTGTCTCACGAGGAAGCCTGCCTGAGAAGGAGTGGAAGCTTTCTTCTAGAGCTGGTGTAAGCACTGAAGGCCTTTGGTGCGATAGAGGGCTGACCTCCCCTAGTGGCTGCAGAGGAAGCAGGCGGACACCCCAAAGACCTTGGCGTCTGGGGAATCGTTCCTTCACAGGGTGGTGTGAGAGGCAGCAGAGGTGGGGGTCCGGGCTGTGGGCTCTGGGCTAAGTGGCCTGAGTTCCAACTCCATGCCTCACCAGCTGTAAAATCCTGAGTAAGTCGCTGGCCTTTTTTGTACCTCAGTTCCTTATCTCCAGAATGGAGGTAATAATAGTGTTTGACTCACAGGATTGAAATCATACTTGGACAGCCCTTGAAGTGTCTAGCAGAGTAGTTCTCAACATTTGGTAATGTCTGGAGACATTTTGGTTGTCACAGCTGGGGAGTGCGGGGTCCTACTGGCATCTAGTGTGTGTCGAGGACAACATCCTGTGGTGCACAGGATGGGCCCCAAAGCAATGGTGAGGAGGGCGAGACCCCATCCCCACGTACAGAGTCGTACCTAGTAAGTGCATGTGCATTTCAGTTATGAACGAGGGACGGAGTACATTTTTAATCTCCTTACTCATATGTCAAACATTTATAATACGTCTGCTACATTCTAGGCACTATGTTAGGGTCTGGAGATATGAAGAACCCCTGGACCACAGAGGCCACAGTCTCATGGGCAAGATATGGAAACACATAACAATATAATATAAAGTTTTATAGTGTGGTAAAGCATCTTCCGTATTCCAGGTACTCTGATAGACTCTTGGTATAAACAAGCCTCTGAGTTCAGAGGTCAGAGGATAGTGGGCAAGACATGAAAAGCAGTAATTCTATGAAATTATGTTACCTGTGAAGTGACAAAATCGAGATATAAACAACATTTTGTGGGAAGAGAAACATCAGTTGTTTAGAAACTTCAGTTGTCGGAAGAGACTTCTTGGAGGAGAGGCCGTTGAGCTAGGCTGAAGGAGGAGTGAGATTATCAGGCGAGCAGGGTGGGGAGGGGCTTCGGGCAGAGGCAGGATGTGGAAGGAAGATGGAGCTCCTGTCACGTGCCTGGAGGAGGGTCGGAGATGCACCTGCAGGGCTGTGGCCTGAATTTGAAGGGCCCTGATTGCCTCTGAGGAGTTTTGGCTCTGCATTTAAGGAATGGGGAGCTGTTGAAGTAGGACAGTGGTTTGATCCAAATAGTTTCTTAGAAAGACAGCACGTTGGCAGGTCCGAAGCATGGGTTTGAGTGAGACAAGACTTGTGTTAAAGAGACCAGTTAGGAAGCAGGTGATTTGGGGTATGATCTGGAATCAATCTCTGGCTTGAGAAGAGAAGGAGGGCTGTATTCTGAATATTCCTGAGACTCTAGACTATGTGGCCTTTGTGCTGAGTTTTAGAAAACTTTTTGTCCCCTGAACTTCCCATGGTGCCAAGCATTGAGCTGAAGCTGAGCAAACTTTTGCTAGAATGAGGATATAGTGCAGAATCGATAATATTTAGTAACTATTTAGTAGGGATAGTGTGAAGGGAAGAGGTGTCAGAAGACTGAGTTGATGATAACGGAAGGGAGAGGGAGAGGTGGGTCCAGTTCGAGACATGCTGTGTTTGAAGAATTCAGATCATCCTGGTAGATGTGCCATAGGAAATTAGAACTATTAGGATGGGGTCCGGGAGAGAAATTAAAGGGCCGAAAATAAGGAGCTGGGATCATTAGGGTAGGAGAAGCAGTTAAATCTCTGAAAACAAACGAGCTTGTCCTATGAAAACAAGCAGGGGGAGAGCGGAGGTTCAAGGGCACATCCCTGAGGTCGCTGGCACTTAAAGGAAGTGGAGCCAGGAAGAGAACCTGGAGAGGATCTTGACCAGAAGCCAAGAAGGAGGCGTCGGCTGACAGTATGAAAGGCTTCACAGAGTGGAAGAGTGGAGGAGGCTGCCGACAGCTGCAGCGAGAGCGATTTCAGCGTAAAAATGAGGGCGGGAGCCGGGGGTGGCGGGGTGGGGTGGAGTGGGAAGTGAGGAAGAAGCACAGTTAAGGAAGCATGACAGTTGGAGGCAAGGACAGAGAGACAGGGTTGGCTTGAGGAGGAGACCGAGGCAGAGAGGGGTGTTTTGTTTTGTTGTTTGGTTTGGTTTGGTTTGGTTTGGTTTGGTTTGGTTTGGTTTGGTTTGGTTTTAGGAAAAAGGAGACTTGAGTACGTTTCTAAGTCAAAGGTTGTGGAGGAGGGAGAGATGCAAGGTTTCAAGGGGATCCCTGATGGGGAACAATGCTAGAAAGGTGGGTGGGAACAACACAGTGTCCAGGAGTAGGGATTAGGAGAGCAGGAGTTACGGTGAGTCTAGAGGTGGCAGATGAGCAGCTCCAGTTTTCCCTATAGAAGAACTGAGAGACAGTGATATCGATCAAGGTTTCTGAACCGATAAGAATAGGACCTGTGCTTCTGCCTGCCCTGGTCTTCCCATAGCCTTCTCAAGAACGTTGTCGTATTCCTGGATGGGCCCAGGGGCTCCGCGGGGCCTGTCGGCATGCTGTGTTTCTTGGCAGGGAGCATAGTCTTACGGCTCTCGGTACAGCGGGTACCTGCAGTGTGCGAGGTGTGAGTGTGGCGGCAGCCTGAGGTATGGTTGCTGCTTTGATAGGGCCTTATTTCTTCAGCCAGTGCCCCTCACCTGCCCTTTGACAAGTTCTGTGGCAGGGTTCACCAGCCTCACTTCAGCCAGGGACACCTTGGTTCCTAGCAGAGCATCAAGAGAGCACACGGCCTACCTGCCCTGGGGTCAGTTTTGCCTAGCCAGTTGGGTGAGCTGGGCTCCCTGGCAGTAGAGGCTGGTGCACCTTGGACATGAGTGGATCCGATGCCTGCTCTCCTGGCCAGGTATCCTACTTTGGCTTTTCTCTTATCCTTTTGTACCCAGGGGCTCTGTCAGTAATGTGGGGAAGCTGCTGGGAGAAGGCTACCGGTTGTCTTGAGGCAGCAGCCAGCCCAAGAAGCCCTTTCTCCTGGAATGCCTGGGGCCTGCTAAGCCATCCTCTTGGCTTGGCCCAAACAAAATCACAGAAGCGGATATCTTAGAGCAAGCCCTAAGACTAACCTGTCTGCCTAGCATAACACCAACACAATTTGGGAACAAACAGACTCATGCAGAACTTTCTTGGTCAAAGAAGGTCTAGTTGTCTTGTAGCTTGGGACTGGTCAGTGCTGGTCACCTCTCTTGGCCAAGGTCGTCTTCGTTGAGAGCGGTCTACAGGGCAGCTGACTATTTCTTTCAGTTACTGCGAAACAACACTCTATGTACTGTTTCCATCTCGGCTGCATGTTAGCATCACAAGGCAGGTGGGGTTTTCGGTCTTTCTGGTTTTTTATTTAACTAATGTCTGGGCTTCACCCCTAACCAATTAAATAAGAATCTTGGGGAGTGGGACCTGGACATCTGTATATTTTAAAACTTCTCAGATGATTAATTGCCTTGGGTAGCGTTGTGACATACTGATATCAAGGGAGATGAAGTGAGATGGAATGAATCCTGGTCACGAAGAGAAGATCGAGAGAGAGTGGGGGTAGGAGAGGATGTAGTTGATAAAATAATGAGATGTTAGAGCTGGAAGGATCCTGGTCTCAGCCTAACAGCAGGGTACCACCTTGGAGCTGGTTTGGATGTGAACCACCTACACCCACTAAGTCAGAATGTGCTTGTCAAAATTTGGAGAGCCTGCTTTCGCCACCCTCTGGACCAGTGCTTCTCCTGGTCCTTGGAATCGCCTGGAGTGCTTGAACAAATTCCAGTGGTGAGCCAGGCCAATTGCTTCAGAATTCCTAGGTATAAGACAACTCAGATAGTTCTGCAGGCAGTTCTCCTGTTCAGCCAAGTCAAGTACATCCCTGTGTTTTGACCAGTGCTTCTCACACTTGAATATGCATATGAATGATCAGGAGAATCTTATTTATGCAGATTCTGATTTTGTGGGTCTGGAGAGGGCCAGGATTATGAATTTCTAATAAGGTCCCTAGTGATCCATGCTGCCAATCAGATATAGTTTGATCTGTAAGCATCTGTTAGACCAACTTCCCAGTTTTAGAGCCGAAGGAAGTGAGGGTCAGAGAAGTGACTCCCCCAAGGTAGCAAAACATGTTATTCATTCAACACTTTCTGAGTGCCAGGCAGTGTGCTAGATGCTGGGGACAAGGCAGACCTGATTTCCTCTTCCAGAGGGGAATTCCAGTGGGGGAATCAGCCAGCAAGCAAATAAATCACTAAACGTCTTAGAGATCAGAAGTGCTGCGGAGAGAAAGAGGTGGCATGGTGAGGAATGAGTTGGCAGCGGCTGTGAGTAGTTAGCGGAAGGTGTGTGTGCTTTCAGAAAAAGCAATCAAGGAAGTTACTAAAACCATGACTTTCGCTGGGCTCTTCTGATTACGAACCTAGAACTTGACTGGACAGGGCCATCCTCCATTCCCACTGGGGTAAGACCCTGCTGAGGACACCTGAGTCCGGTCCCCACCTGGCTCTCTCCCCCGTCTCAAGGGTCTCATTTTTCAGGGCTCATGGACTCTGAGTGGAGCCTCAAGAATGCCCCGTGGGAGCAGAGCATGACTCAGTGATAGCACAGTGTTCAGGGTAATTGACCTATCATTTGTAACAAAACCAGGCTTTGTCCAGACTCTGTTCCCTGCCCTTGAGAAATAAATATTCGAGATTTTTCATTTATCCTTGAGAGTGCATGAATAATAGCGCTCCCTTCCCTCTCTTTCCCGGTCCTTCAAAGAGTCATGGGGGCTGCTTGTGGACGTGCCCATCTCCGTCCACCCTGGCCGACTGAAGCAGTCCCCGGGAAGAGTCTGGGAGTTTAGTAAGCAGCCCCGATGGTGCCTGTGATCCAGACCACTGGGGAACCCGGCATGGATAGAAGCCGGCGTTTGGCAGCGTCTCATGCCTCTTGGTGTGGCTGCGGAAGCTGCAGACATTTTCTCCCCGGTGATTCTGAAGCGTGGCCGTGGCTGAGTTTGGGATCTAGGGACTTCGCTTTCCGTGCCAGCAGCAGCTCCCCTGCCTCCGCAGCGCATCCTCACTACACCGGCCTTTGCCCTCACCCAAAACAGCCTCTCGCTTACTCTAACCAGACCCTTCTGCTCCCCACACTCCCCATCCAACACCCCGCCTTCACAGTTTCTCCTCCATGCCTGGGTGGTCAGGACTTGGGTACTGTTTGCATTTAGTCAGAGTCCAGAGGACTGGAGGAAGCCTCGTGGACCATCTCGTAGCTGTACCTTTATGCCCGTGTCTGGCCTGAGCTGACCTCTTTAGCTGGAATTGTGGGAGACTGATAATGGAGAGGTGGGCAGTGGCCAGAACCAAGGGAGGGCCTTGGATGGTGGCAAATAGGTAAACTTCAGTTGCATAAAAGATGAATCATACCTTTGTATGGTTGGCTTAATTTTCTTGTAAAAAAAGAGGTACCTACTACTTCCTGGAGCCGGCCCTTCCCAGCTTAGAATGAAGAAGAGGACAGTGAGGGGAACTATGCCAGGGAAGCTGGAGCTGGCCAGCCTGGCACAGAACCTAATATTTAAGGTGTGGGATTTGGTTTTCCCCTGGGTCCCTGATGCTGCTTTTGAGGGGCTAAGGGATGTTCAGTGTGAGAAGGGCCTCTCTGGATGACTGCTCTGAAACAACTTGGTGCTTTGCGAGGTGGGAAGAGGCAGGCTGTGGGTGTGTCCTCCTCCAGTGTCTGGTGGTGGTATGTGAGGAGCTGACCAGACACCTGTGACTCCTACCTCCTAGGTGGCCCGAGGCAGCCGGGATGCCAGCTCTCCCCAGGAACCCTGCTACCTGCTGAGAAACATGATCAGCAAGTCCCGTGAGTATTACCCAAGAGCCTCCCACTCTGAAGGGTGGGACCCCTGGGGGTAGTGGAGGGACCGACAAGGAGCCAGGGGCCCTTCTCTTAATCTTGCTGGCAAGTAAGGTCCAGGGACTGGGTCAGCTTGAGTTGTGGGTTGTAGGGGCCCAAAACGGGGCAGGTAAGAAGATGGACTGGGACTCTACCTGCCTGTTTCTGCCTCCAGCTCCTCTGCGCATGTGCCCTGCAGGCTGGAAGCTCCTGGCCATGTTGGCTCTGGTCCTGGTCGTCATGGTATGGTATTCCATCTCCCGGGAAGACAGGTACATTGAGCTGTGAGTCCAGCTTCCATGTCCTTCCACTGGTTCTTCTCAGGAACAGAGCTTGGGATGGAGTGTCATGGGGTGGGGACGGAGTCGGGCAAGAGGGTTCAGAGAACCTGGGCATGACCTCCCCCTTCAAGATTAGCATAAAATCCTTCTACGAGGGTAAGTGGTGGGTTCAGGGGGTAGGGTCTGGGATGACTCCCCTGAGCCCTCGGGCAGGGGTTTCAGGAGAAGAAAGAGCTAGATCCTCAATGGTTTGGTTGCAAAGTGGAATTTGGGTTGAGATGATTCCACCCTGTAAGTCGCTCTCCAGCACTTGGGACCCCTGTGTCATGGGAGAAGGCTGGGGCTGCCTGGGATGCCGGCCCTTGGGCCCCTGGGCTGACTGGAACTCCTGCTTCCCTCCTCCCCTTTTCTGTCCCCAGTTTTTATTTTCCCATCCCAGAGAAGAAGGAGCCGTGCCTGCAGGGCGAGGCAGAGATGAAGGCCTCCAAGCTCTTTGGCAAGTAAGTATTTGAGGCTGAGGGGGGTGGGGCAGTGTATTGGGTAAACGGGATTTCAGTTTCACAGGGCGGGGGTCTCAGTGCTAGCCAGAAGAATGGACTGTGTTGGTGGACATGGGTTAGATAAAGCCAGTGACCGAGGGAGAGGCCCTTGGACACGCATGTAGTATTAGTCAGAGGTCTGATCTTGATTCTGAGGTCAAGATTAATCCCTTTTGTGTTCCTACCCTGCTCTCACCTTTGTGCAGCTACTCAAGAGATCAGCCTATCTTCCTGCAGCTTAAGGACTATTTCTGGGTCAAGACACTCTCTGCCTATGAGCTGCCCTATGGGACCAAGGGGAGTGGTAAGTGCGGCCTGGTGTTGTGGGAACAGTGGCCTCATGTTAGCCACACTCTTTTTGTTCTTTGCTGTCCACGGTCTCAAGTGCCCAAGTTCCCAGCTGGGCTTAGATTTCAGGGTCAGAGGAGGGGAAGGCAGGCCAGGCTTTTTTTAGGAGTGGTGGAGGGAGAGTGGCAGCCTTTGGAATGCTGGCTGTTGTCATCAGCCCCAGCCAATTGGTTCTTTTTGTAGAAGACGTGCTCCTCCGGGTTCTAGCCATCACCAGCTACTCTATTCCGGAAAGCATCCAGAGGTAAGGAGACTGTCCTCTTACTCCAGTACGGGTGCCTTCTCCTTCCTGTCCCCGTGTGAAATAGTCGCTCAGCACCTCCCAGTGAGCCTTTCTGTCTCTGTTCCCCCGTGGCCAATTAGACCCTTTTTCCTAGCCTGCCCATCCCCAGGGGTGGCAGGTATGCCAATCCCCACGGCAACTGAGCCTGGGCATCTGGCTGCTGGAGCAGGCAGAGGCTGCTGAGGGTGTTGCTGTGGCAACAGGCAGGCCTGGGCAGTAGGGAGTTTCGTATTGGTACTCGTTGAGCATCTTCCCTCCTCCCCTCCTCTCTCTTTCATGCTCTGCTCAGTTTCCTTTCCCATCACAGAAGCCCAGAGGTGCAGAGTGAGCAGTACCATAAGCAGGACTCCCTGGAAATGCCTGGTCCATGGGGGCCAGGGATTGAGGGGACTTGGGGAGGGTGGATCCTGAGCCAGGCCCAGGGCAGAGCCAGGGAGGGAGAGGTAAGTGGAGCAGGGGTGGCTTCTGCGTCTGAGCACCTTCTTCCCATGGCAGCCTCAAGTGCCGCCGCTGCGTAGTGGTGGGCAACGGGCACCGGCTTCGCAACAGCTCACTGGGAGATGCCATCAACAAGTACGACATGGTCATCAGGTCCGTATGACCGTCCCTCCCCTCTTCTGTTTGGGAGTGACTGTAGACAGGCCCAGTGGGGCCCTAAGTGATGGGCGTTCTCCTTCTGCTTCCAGATTGAACAACGCCCCAGTGGCTGGCTACGAGGGTGACGTGGGCTCCAAGACCACCATGCGTCTTTTCTACCCAGAGTCTGCCCACTTCAACCCCAAAGTGGAGAACAACCCAGACACGCTCCTTGTCCTGGTGGCTTTCAAGGCAATGGACTTCCATTGGATTGAGACCATCCTGAGTGATAAGAAGCGGGTAAGTGGGGGAACGGGGAGGGGTTGAGGCCTGGGGATGGGGACTCTTCCCGAGTCAGGACCGCCAGTTCCATGACGTCTGCTCTGCAGTCCTAGAGCCGGTGAAGGGAAGGCGTGCCCTCAGTCTTCTGCAGGGCTTCTGATGGTCTGCCTGACAGCCTGCCTGACAGCCCGCACCCGATCCCCTGTGGGAGTCAGCCAGCATCCAAGGACATCCCAAGCTCAAGGCTGCCTGGGACAGAAAAGCTACCAAATTATGTTTGCCAGTGAGAAACTCAGGAGCAGAGGAGCCAGTTAGGCAAGGGGCCAGGTTAGGACAGTCAAGATCTGGGTCCTTCTAGGTGGTCCTGGAAAGCCCACTGTGTTTCTTTGTCATCCATTTAAATGCTGAACTGTTCAGTCTGGCGTTTGCGCCAAGTGTTGACACAACTCCAGACTCACCCCTCCACTTGTTTAGAGATCCTTGGAAGTGGAAGTGGTTGGACCCTGTACTCTACACATTGTGTCATATGGCCTTCCCTGGGGACTACCCGCTCCCGTCCCTCTCCCTGCTCCCCTCCTCTGGTCTCCCTCCTGTCTCTGGTGCAGGCCTCCACCTCCCTCCCCTCTCACCCTGAGGGTCTCTGCCATCACGTGGACCCCATCCTCTGGCTGAGGACCACTGGGCTGGACTTGAGAAATAGGTCTTCACCCACTCCCATCTCTCCCTTCCAACCCCATCCCCCTAGGTGCGAAAGGGCTTCTGGAAACAGCCTCCCCTCATCTGGGACGTCAACCCCAAACAGATTCGGATTCTCAACCCCTTCTTCATGGAGATTGCAGCTGACAAACTGCTGAGGCTGCCAATGCAGCAGCCACGCAAGATTAAGCAGGTGATGATGCCACAGGGAAGCCAAAGGATTGGGGTCTCAGGTGGGAAGTAGGCGGGATGGTCCTAGAGGCTTAGGAAGCCATAGAGGACTCTGTGAGAGAACAGAATAACAGATTACAGTTCGCATTTGAATAGTACCTGTTACAGCCCACAGACCACAGCCTTTAGGCACACACCTGTAATCAGGTTTATTAGCTTTACGCAGAGGGAGGGCACACCCTTAAGAACCTTGGGGCGTCTCCAAAGTGGGGAGTTATGGGAGAGTATTTATAGGGCTGGGGGGCTGGAGTTAGAGGATGGTTTTGGCAGGCGCTGGTCAGAATTTGTAAACTGGGGAGTTGCTGGGACAGTCATAGTCTTATCTTCAGAACAGCTCAAGCCTGTGCAGTTTCTGTTAGATAACTTTATCTGTGATGCTGCCTATTAATCTGAATGAGTTAAGACTTTGAGCTTACAGTTTGCCTTGTCTATCGTGGTCAGTTTTGGAAGTCATGGCACAGTTTTGGAAGTTACAGTTTTGGTTTCAGCTCTCAGTGCCTTATTGGTCTTTAGTTGGTGGGCTTCCACATGCTTGTAGCTTCTCAAGTACTCATACACATGTCTTTTGAGCCTCAAAGAGACTGTGGGAGAGTGGACAGAGGGAACCAGCAGACATGACGGTACTTGCTGTACCACTAACTGTGGCCTTGGGCAAGTCAAACACTCAGAGCCTCCATTTTCTTATCTGTGTGCTGGGAGTAAAATTAGTGCCAACCTCTGAAGGCCATTGCAAGATTTAAAAAGATAATTATGTAACATGCCTATCAGGGAGCTTGGTACACAGGAGATGCTCAATAAATATTTGCAAAATTTTGAATAAATGATTTTATTCTTTACTGAGTATCTACTGTGATTCAGCTTCGTAGGTTGAATGCCTGCTGTCGTGACTGCTCAGTGCTGTGCCCCAAGTATGCATGTGGGGAATAAGACGTGCTCCTTACCCTAAAGACACTCAGGATAGCAAAATAAACACACGGGCAGCAGCATGGAGTGGCAAAGTGCCCTAGCAGAGAGTTGTTCCAAGTGCTGTGGGATCTCAGAGGGGCAGGCCTCTGCTTGGAGCTGTCTCGGAGGCCCCCCAGAGCAAGTGGTGTTGGAGTTGGGCCTTGGGGGGTCATGAGGCCCATCAGGCAGAGAACTGGGGAAAGGTATGTCATTTCGGCCAAACCAAACACTCCCCCGGCACCAGATTCTAGTGCGAGTGGAGTTGTGAGGGCAGCAAGGAGGTGTCTTATGCCCCTGATGGGGCGTGGGTCAGAAGTGAAGGCTGGAGAGGGAAACCAGAGAAAGGAAGGGCCAGAACCCAGCTCCTGCAGTGGGAAGGGAAACGGAAGGGATGGACTCGATCTCTATTAGTGTCCTGTCATTGCCTAACAAATTACCACAGTTTAGTGCCTTAAAACAACACACCTATGTATCTGCTCATAGTTCTATAGGTCAGAAGGCTGCGTTCTCTGTTTAGGCTCCCCTGCTATCCAAAAGCAGAGTGTTCCTATGAAACCTTCCTAAGCCAAAATGGCATAAAACAAAGAAGCGATTACCATTGATTTCTATGTCTTTATTTCTTTCACCACAATCGAAATGCTTAATTATGTCCAGTTTTATGCTAAGCGTTAACATCCTTACTAAGCTCTCTTAGGCTTTTCTGATACCCGAAGATACATCTTGCTTATGGATGCACAAAATAAATCAAGATAAAGCACAGATGCTCACAGACACGGTTCAAAGCTCTGGTGGCTTGATGCTGAGAGACTGAGTGTGGTTCCCAGGAAAGGAGCTTGGTGGGGCCACTATCGCTGCAAAAAAACGAATGCTGAACATTACATTTGCTTTTTGCCTTTTGTCATAAAAGCGAAATTCCTTTTCAAGTTTCTTTTGGTTAGCAAACACAGGTACTAATGTAGGTCTTTCATAAAAGCGAAGTGAAATAACACAAACTTTTGAAAAGCAGGGCATACCTGTACAAGGCTGTGATCACATAGGTAGCCAGATGAGAACTTGTCTGGAGGCTGGGGTGGGTGGGTGGATTCACTTCCGAGATCATTCTTATTAAAAGAATTCAGTTCCCTGTGGTTGCCAGGACCAAGGTCACATTTTCTTGCTGTCTCTCAGCTGAGCTTAGGGGGAGCACCCTCAGCTCTTCAAGGCTGCCCATATTCCTTGCCATGTGGCCCTCTTCATCTTTGGGCCAGACCCGGCATGATAAATCCTTCTTGTGCTTCCTGCCTCTGACTTCCTCCACTGCTGAATTCTAGACCCAGATATACAAGCTCATGAAATTAGGTCAAGCCCCCTAGGCTTATCTTCCTGTCTTGTGGTCAAGCCATGCCATCTAAAGCAGTATAATGTAATGTGATATATCTCATCATATCCATAGTTTCCACACACATTCAAGGGTGAGGGTCATTGAGGGTCATCTTACATCATTTACTTCACAGGTGAAATTGAGAGATTTATGACAATTCTAGGTTTCCAACTTAGACAACTGGGCAGTAATATGTTTAACTAGGGGATACAATGGGAGAGGAGAGTTTAGCGAGTTTTAAGAAGCCTGTGACTAAGCAGAGCTGGCTAGAAGGTGATGAAAATGTGGTTTGGTGATGTTCTGAATTGGATGAGGTAACGCAGTGGTGGTTAGAGCAACGGGGTGAAGCCGAATGCCAAGGCAGGAAGTACAGATGAATGATAACAGAGCCCAGAAACAGACACCGGAAAAACTGGCATCAGGGGGCCCGATAAGGTCCGAGGAGTGGCTCTTTGAATGGAGTAGCCAGCTGAAGTGGTCCGCAAGGCAGGAGCTGAGGAAGGTGACATTTGTGAAGTTAGGATACCAGGTTGCCCCCCTCTGTGGATGAATCTGGGTTGCAAAAAGTGAGGTCCTTCAAGCAGTCCATAAAGTGAATGGAAAAGTCTTGCCATCCCCTCTTTACAGAGGGAGAGCCCAGCTCATAAAAGGGCAAAGAGCCCGTGAGCATGGAGTCCCTGGGGCTCGTTATAGAGGTGAGATTCTTCAAGGCGCAAAGCAGAATCTTTACACTCCTTGGCGACTTGTTTAACAGCTGTAAGGCTCATTTCCCCATCTGTGCTATACAGTGTGGTAGCCGTGGGCCTCATATGGCTATTAAATTTAAATTTTAATTAAAATGAATAAAATAAAAAATTCAGTCCCTCAGCTACATGAGCCCCATTCACTTGCTCAGTTGCCAGCTGTGGCCGTGGCTGCCATACAGGACAGCCCAGATAAGGCCGCTTCCGGGATAACAGAAAGTTCTGTTGCAGAGTGCTGGTCTAGAAGATGCTGAAAGGAGGTGGGCTCCCTCTAATACCTTCCCCACCCCTTGTCCCTCAGAAGCCTACCACAGGCCTGTTGGCCATCACCCTGGCCCTCCACCTCTGCGACATGGTGCACATCGCTGGTTTCGGCTACCCAGATGCCCACAACAGGAAGCAGACTATTCACTACTATGAGCAGATCACGCTCAAGTCCATGGTGGTAAGCAGACCCTGCCTGCAAGCTGGATGGGGCAGACCAGCCTGGGACACTGGGTGACTGAGTGGTGCCAGTGGCCCAGAGGTGGCTCACAAGTGAGGTCACTCTGGGAGTCAGAACTGGCACCGAGGCATCTGGACTCTCATGCCAGTGTCCTCTGTATTCGGTCACACAAATTCTGTCTTCCTTCTGAGAGGAAGCAGAGGGAAGGGAGGTCCCAGAGTGTGGGGACTATGGGGAGGGCCAGGGAGACTGTCCTGGGTCAGGAACGTCCCTAGGAGTCCCTCACTTTGCTTCCGTGGCTGTCTCCACAGGGGTCAGGCCACAACGTCTCCCAAGAGGCCCTGGCCATCAAACGGATGCTGGAACTTGGAGCAGTCAAGAACCTCACTTACTTCTGACTTGGGCAGGAGCTGTACTCATCGGTTTGCCTGCTCTCCTGCCTGAGCAACACCCAGCGACAGCTGTGCGGGTGCCTGGTGCCAGCATGACTGGCTTGGACTCCCCCTCGCCTGTGTGGGGCGGGGCCCCAGGACTGGCCAGGTCTGAGATGAGGCCATGCCCATGGCTCCTTTTGTGGAGGCCGGATCTAGTCAGGGTGGAGGCCCTGGGGTAGTGGAAACTCGGCCAAGGAACGAGGCTTATTGCTGTGGCACCTCCTGTCTGCCAGTGCCTGGAGATTATTTAATGGGCTATTTAATTAAGGGGAAGAAGGTGCTCTGGGCTGGTCCTGTGGCATCCAGAAAAGGGGGTATACACAGTGTTCTGACCAGTTTTTATAAAAACACAAAAGTGATGGGTTCACTAAGGCCTAGACCCAGAGCAGGCCTCCCAGGAGGTGGGGGTCATCTGGGGTGGGTGGGTGCCCTTCAGACAGGGGCTGCTCCTCCCAGCGGGCATGGGAAGAGCAGTGATAGGGGTGTTCCATGGAGAAGGGAACCTTATCTAGAAGGAGGTTCCAAACATATTAAACTATTTTTCCTAAACAGAGGCAGTTGTGATAACTTGTGTCCTTTCAGTTTGAGGAGGACATGGATGGGCAGTGGGCACAGCCATGGGCCCCTTTCCTGGTAGTGGACAGGCTTTTTAAAGTCCCAGTTGGACCCAGAGTGGGCCATGGTCATTCAGAAAATTTATTGAGTATAATGCTCGGTGCCAAGTCATACATTGTCACCCTGGCATAGCAGGCAAGCAAGCAGTGCCCGGAGCAGCCCTGTCTGCTGGACACCCAGCCTGGCATCCTGCATCTTGGTTTACTTCCCAGAGGTAGGGAGGGGTAGGAAGATGCCAGATGAGAGGGGCAGAATTCTCTCCTACCTCCCTTCCACTCCCTCATCAGCTTTCAGTTCCCAAAATCTTATGCTGGGAGGTGTCTGTTTGAGGAAAGGGGTGGAGTCTGACAAAGGAAGCCAAGTTTCCCTTTTCAGATTAAGTGAAAATCATAAAATGGAGTTTACAGAAGGTCCTGCCATTGGCCCGGGCTGCCAGGAGCAGGATGAGCAGGGCTCGGGCAGCAGCTAAATTTGGCAAGGCTTGTCAGCCATTCGCCAGGCCAGGGGGTGAAATGCTCCCCCTGCCCCCTCCCCAGGTCTCTAGAATTGTGATAGTCCTGCTATTTGTCTATCTCTCCCTTCTTTGTTCTCCACCTTCCCAGGCCCTGCTTAGCTTCCAACTGGGCTTCCTGCCACCCCCACAGCTGTTCCTTTACATCTGGAGCCAGGAGGGAGAGCTGGAACTCCCCCACAGGGAATGGGACACACAGCTGTGTTCCTGGCTTTCTCGGAAAGAGTTGCAGCTTTGAGGTTTTGAGGCTGGGACAGGACAGATAGAAGGGGCAGAGATTTGGGAGGAACAGAGGAAAATGACATGCTTCTCGCAAGAGTGTTAGAGTGGCCTTGAAAACACCGTCATCCCACGGAATGGTCCTGAGGACCATAGCAGGGAATGGAGTTGCCTCCTCTGGGAAGCCTGGCAGAACTACTCTGCTAGCTGCCCACCACCCCTGCCCTCTTGCCCCAGGGGAAGAGGGGGATTCTGAAAGCAAATGGGGCCCCAGCATCTGTAGCCTCGAGTCCTCTCCCCTCCACATGAGCTTTTGGAGGGGGTGCTTGCTGACAGGGGTGTATGTGGGAGTGGGAAGCTCAGCTCTGCTTCTCCTCAGAGTATGCAAGGGAGTGTCCATTTCCCCATCCAGGGCCATTGAAAGTGGCTGTCAGCACATATCATTCAACTGTCCTGGATTGGGGTCACTGCCTGTTACTGAACATGCCTAAACTTGAGCCAGAATCCAACACACACGGATGGCCCAGACCCGCCCCCCCCCACTCCACATACACGCATGTAGACGTGGGAACGTTTTACATTCATGTTGGGTTATGCCTGATGCCCATGCAAATAGTCCCTCATGATCACATATGGACAGAAGTCTGTATGAGAAGGGGGTGTATACACCCAAACTGTCCATTGCTCCCTTGGGGTGTGGGCTCAGCCTTCTTCAGAGTGCCTCCACCCTTAGGCAGATAGAGGCAACACTGGCCTGAATCAGCGCACTGACTGGAGCTTTGATGTGAAGTCGTTGGGTGGGGTTCTTTGGTGTCCTGAGAAAGGGGCTTTCATTCTTTCGTTAGCCCAACAATGTGAATGAACTGCCTGCCAGCCTGCCTGGTCCTGATTAAAACATGCCCTGAACATGGGGCAGGAGGAGAAGCAGGGAACGATAAGCACCTGAGTGCAAGTTGACAAATCAGTGTTCTACGCCAAGCTCTGCCACTTAATTCTGTAGAATCCAATCATTTCTCATGTCTATGCTCCAATTTCTACGTTTCTTGAAACGAGAGGGTGGATCCAGCCAGTGAGGACCACATATCAGAATTATCTGGGGACGATTTAAGAATGGAGATTCTTGGGTCTTACCCAGGCTGCTGGGGATGGGGCCCAGGAATCTGGAATTTTAACGAGCACTCAAAAACTGCTCTAGCAGTCTAGACTTCAGGATGACCTCAGGGGCCTCTCTGAACCTCGCCGCCAGCCTGCAAAGCCCATCCTGATTCCCGGCGTCCTGGAGCGGTATTAACCAGGCGTGTGCGCAGGAGCAGCGGGCGCAGCGGGCCCCGCCCGGACCAGAGGGGCAATCGGGCGCGCATGCGCCGTTGCCTGGGCGTGGGCCGGCCTGCCGGCGGTGAGGACCAAAGGAGAGAGTTGGTCAGCGGCGAGTGAGTTGTCTTTGGCTCCGGCATGGTCCCCGGCCCTGCCTCATACGAGGCCGCGCCTCCCCAGCAGAGTGGCCTGCCGTAGACCCCCTCCCCCACACCGGGGTTCGAGGGGCCGGACCTGGACTGCGAGGGAAAGGAAGAGACCTGCCCCGTCCAGTGTAGATTCTACAAATCCTGCCCTCGGCCACAGAAGGAAACTGAGGCCGAGACAGAGGGGCGGGGACCCCCAGCTCCGCCACCGAGCTAGGCAAGACGGAGGTTAGGCTTTAATCTAGCCCACGAATACATTTAAATGATACTCTGTATTCACATCACATGTGTGCCTTAATTTTGGATACTTTGGGTTTTTATTTATACTTTCGAAGGACATAAGTACAACTCAGACTGTCTAGCTTACGAAAAGTGTGAGCTCGAAGCAGTTTTGTCTGTGGGGCGGTTAGGTGGAGTGCACACAACTTAGACGCCCTGTTGGATCGCGTGGGTTCAACTCCCTGCTGTCATGTAATCAGCCGAGTAAACCTCTGCTCCTCCAGCTGTGAAATAGTGATTCTGCATGCCCATCGCACCGTGAGGTTTTAGGGATCTGATGGGAGTATGGCTGTAAGAACATTGTGTAGACTGTAAAGTATGATATAAATGTTAGATTGGAAAGCTGCCTTGCATAATGGGAAACACCGAAAGAACAAAACGGAGGTACCGCTGAAGGGCCAAGTATATGCCCAACATGGCTGGCCACAGAAAAGTCTTTGTTTTCAAGTCACCCACAAAGCAAAGTTAGGGCAAGACGTTAGCGAAATGACTCAGATACAGGCTTTGCGTGATCAGACAATGAACAGTGAGTTCATACTGCTCTCTGGCAGTGGTTTTCAAGTTGAAGTCGGAAGCTTTCAGGGGTTTTTGGAGAATATGGTTTCTTGGGGAACATTATCTATTTCCATTACATGTGACATGCCACAGTAGGTTCCTAAACTAAGTTTGAGAAGGACAACCTCAGTAAGCTCTTCTCTAAATTTACCGACCTTTTTGATGTCTTAATTACAGCTTCAGAAAACTGTTAGTTTCGAGCATTCCCATGGTTCTGTACCAGACAAGGTTCCAGGAAATATTTCCAACTTAAAAATTTAAGGAGGGGTGTGTGTGTGTGTGTGTGTGTGTGTGTGTGTGTGTGTGCTCACTCACACATCTGTAGTTATACCCTTTTTGTCCATTTCTTTCTCAACGAGTTTACCTCTCATGTTAGAAATCTCGGAGATCCTGCACTAGAGAAATGAGGCAGGGAGATGAACCTTGAGCCTCATTAGATGTCAGATTTGGGGGGCGCACCACTTCTTCCTATAAAGGGATTGCAGAGAGCTGGGAGCAGGTGGGAGAGACCATAGTACTAGCTAGGAGGGTTAGCACAGAGGATTTGACAAAAGATTTTAGGAGAATATGCACTTTGGGAGTCAGATTTCAGGTTTCTAGGGAAAACCAACAATTTAAAGTATACCCACCCCTCAAAGGAGGCACAGCTTCCTCTCAGGAATCTTGCAAGGAAGGGAGGGTGGAGTTGGGTTGAGGGAATGAAAGAAGGCTCAAATGTTGAAATCACCCTAGGGAACTGAAGTTGAACTAAGCTATTCCAGAACCATCTATTATTCTGAGGCTTCCTAAAACACTATTTACATACATCACCAACTTTAACACTTGAGTGTTTTCTCTTGCTTAAAAATGTGTTTCTCTCTTGAGGAAAAAAAATCACAAGAGTACAAGTTGAAGTCTGGGAGGGAGACTCCATTTCTGTTCTCTTCCTCTGTAGATTTATGTTACGGTGGTATAGACCTGCATGGCACAAGAGCTAGAGAAATTTAGAGTCAGATAGGAGGTCTTGCCTGAAAATTCTGCTGTAGAAGAATCCTTATTTTTACCACTTTATCTCTACTGCCTTCTTCCTTAAGTATTTCTCCCAAGAGCGATGTCCATTAGTGTCACATATATATTTTCTAGTCTTTGAGCATCAAGGCCCTTGGCCCTTTAATTTTCTTGCAGAGGAGGCAAAGGTGGTATTTTAATTTAGTCTACCTGAACTTATCTTTGGGGGTGACCTTCAGGGAGAAGAATCTGTATATTCAGCTCCTGTCTCTTCCTCTTACATCATCGGTAACAGGTGTCAGAGAAGCTCTACTTACTAAGACCCCAATTCTCCTAATTCTTGTTCCTGAGACTTCACTTACCTTGTCTTTTGAACATTAATACTTTAGAATCACCACAAAGAAGACAGCTATAAAGGAGCATTCTTTGAATGTTCTCACAGAATCCCCGAATATTTTCAAGGGCCATGAGGTTAAGAAGCAGTGGAAGGAGATAGATGCCTTTGTATGGCTGGGCTCCCTGATTATTAGGCTTAAGGGATGCTTTTGGCCCAGGGGTTGAGACATCCCAGCCCTGTGAGTGGCCTCAGTGGACTGTCCCAGAGAGGAGATCTGGGAACGTGGAGCGGTAGGCATATATCAGCATCAGGGATGCAGACTACAATCAACGACGTATTTTGTAAATGGTGTGTGTTCACAAAATGCCTTTTAAACGTGAGGGCTGAGGCAGGAGTAAAACTACAGGGCTTGTAGTAATGACAGCTTTCAGTGTATGTCAGAGACCTAGCCATTAGATGGGAGGGGGAGAGGGACCCAGGAAGAATAGCAGTTAGGGAAAGAATGGATGGTCATCCTCTCCCTACTACAACAATGTATTCATCTGGGAAAACAAATTCTCATTTTTAGAAAAATGAGTAGTTTGAAATTTTCTCATTTTTCCCAGTTTATGCCCTAGTTAGGGTGGTTGGAGGCTTACTGGAAATGAGAAGTAAAGATCAGGGTGAGAGGTCTATCAGTGATTCTCAAAGATCGTAGGTAGTTTTGACGCTAACGCTGCAAATGGCTGGTATGTGGTTCATATCTCCTAAAAGCAATGCGGAGAAGAGGCTTCTAAACTTCTTTTAAAGGGGAAGTAAACTTCAAGATAGAATTGAGATTGTTTTATGTCTAAATGGTTATGTTCCTTTAGATAGGCACACCAATAGTATTTTAAATAAAAATCTAAGAGTTTTTATTGAAATATTTATACTTTTATTTAATAAAGAATTTATTTAATAGGGAAGCTTCTTAGAGTAGAAACTAATTGCAGGATGGCCTTCATCTGTTTTTCTGGTGCTGGCATAAACCACACGTAATACCTACAAAGAGCTCATTGAACTTGTAGGGTGTGTACCTTGTGATTTCAATTCTGATTCCTTAACGGCAAATACCGTAGGCTGTGTCTACACCTCCCCACACAGGAAGTGAGAAATGCAATTCCTGTTATGAGCAATCTCCCAAGGATGCCATTATGTTTATTTTAATTTCCCATAGTCCTTTCCGCTCTGGAAGCTCAAAGGCAGCTTCAAGGCCAATTACTTTATAGCACTTATTTCAATAGGCTCTGTCAGAAATGGATTTGATGTATTCTAGCTCTTCAAGCAAGAGCATTTCCTATCTCGAGAAAGTTGAAGAGATGGTGGAATAACTCTGGCCTTTCCAGACTGATAGCTATCCTGAGAATTAGAAACTGGGCTCCCATCCAGGGACTGGGAGCCAACAGTGAATTTTAAAGCTATCAGAAAACTGGACACTGGCCTTGGTAGGGGAGGAGATGTTTCCATACACAGAATAGCTTTGTTTCCCAGGGAGCCGTGGTCTTTCCAGGTCATCTGGGGACTTGAGGTGGAGGTTGCCAGTCCCATCTTCCTAATGGAGCTCAGCCTACTCCAGTGGGTGCTAGCAAATGACCTTTACTGCCAGCTGTTTTCATCATATTCTAGGATGCAAGAGGCCTTGAGTTGGCGCTGCAGGATGAAAAGATTTTACAGAGGACATCATGTGTGTTTAAATCTCTTAAAGCTCTGTGACCTTGGGCAAGTCTTTTGGCTTCTTTAAGTCTCATTCCCTTGCCTAGAAAATGGTAATACTTTGTAGAATTGTGAGGATTAAATAAGATTACAAATGTAGGCTCATTTCAGTTAATTTGAAATCACCTATAGGGAGATTCAGAGCTTCCCATGGCCTTAAATATATATATTTTTTAACATCTTCCTTTACCAGCTTTTTTTTTGCACTCTCCTTTATAAGAAGTAAATAGGGCTGGAGACAACTGAGAGAAGCACACCGCTCAGTCTAGGCTCCTTCTCAATGCCTCAACATTTCAAAAGCCCCCAGATGCTACTCGTTTTCCCCCTCTGTGTTATTCTCTTTGACCAGGGCCTTACTTGTGACCTATCCCTTTGGAAGTCTTTGCTGTATTTGTGCATTGGAGGGTGTGCTCAGGGGGTTAGGCACTGGGCGGCAGAGTCTTGACTGTTCAGCCCCTGTCAAGATTCTCGCTCCTCTTCTATGACAGTCCACATTCTTACCCTGGGAGTGCCTGAAGCTCAGGAGGGAGATGAGCTCATTCTGTTCTATGAGAGAACAGTTTTCTTCTCTGTGCTTCCAGTTATTCTGAATATAACCTTGGGTTTCAGGAAAGAATGGGTACCTCCCCCCTGTTATGGAAACTGTGTGTGTGTGTGTGTGTGTGTGTGTGTGTGTGTGTGTGGCAGGGGAGAAGGAACAAAGTAGGCTGTGGTGAGGATTAAGAAGATTTCCCACCCACCCCAGGGTGGGGAAGACCAGGAAAAATTAATGGACAAATCCTCTTAAGTCATCCTCTTCCTTTTTTAAGCACACCGAGGCATTTTGCATCTAGTCTTAGAAACTTGTTCCGTTTTGGCAAAGGCAACACACATATGGGGGAAGAAGAAGGCTTGTCAAGATTAACCTCGAATGCTCAGGGGCCAGTCCTCTGGCATCTATGCCAGGCCAGAATGGTACTAGGCGCAGGATGTGAGACTGGGATGTCCACTTGTATTTCTCATCAGTTTCTACTCTCTTGAGCTTGAAGGCTGCAAAGGAAGACATATAGGGCACTGGGGAGTTTTGAAGCAATAGGAAATATGGTGGAAGAGGACATCCCTTTGGCGATGTAAAGAATGCCATCCAAGGAATCAGTGTATGGAAAGAAGCGTAGACTTGTGATGAAGGCTCTCATGATGAGTAAGGACTACGGGGAAAATTGGAGGAGAAGGATCTAAAACTTAAGAGGAACTTTAACTGTAGGGACAATTTGGGTTCTCAAAAGTTCCATTTGAACCCTACTTCCTGAGCTAGCCCTCTAACTTGCCCCTGTTTACCCATCCCCATCCCAGCTGCCATCACTACATCGAGCTTCCCAGCCAAGCAAGGCCATCCTTAGAACATTGGAGTCTCAGAGTGTTAATGGCATTTAGTGCCATAGGCTCTTTGAGGAGGGCCTCCTCCCCTGAACTCCCCAGGAGGGGAGCTTCCCTTGTAGAATGTTGCTGAGAGAAAAGCCTAGAATTACCCCTCCAGTGCCCAGTATGACCACTTTGCCACTAAGCCACATATGGCATGAGTCAGGTGGTTGGTGAGTCCTGCTTTTGCACACCCTCTGGGTTGGGTACATCCACAAGGAGAGGAGTCTGCCTGTAGGAGCTACAGCCAGCACAACCAGAGCTATCAACTGCCTTCATTATCTAGAAAAAAATGAATCAAAGCAGGGCAGAGAACCTTGGGTTCCCAAGGCACTCTCTGAGCTCTTGGGTTCTTCCTATGGCTCCGCAGGAACAAAAGGAAAGGACAGATTTGTTGGAGTAACGCCCTAATATTTATTCCCAGGTGGTGAGTAGGAGGGGTGAAATGTCGATATACTTTCTCTCTAGCCTGCGGAGTCTTATTGAAGACGGGACCACCGTTCCTGGTGTGAATCTAGGCCCCAGGAGACTCGTCTGCTGAAAAGGCGAGTCTTACCATCTTAAAGACCTGACCTCTATTCCCCTCAAACCTACATCTCCCAGGAAACACTTTCCCCCATGACCAGAGAAGCTCTCACACTCCATATATTAACTCTGATGTGCTGTAGGGGAGTACACAAAGCAAGGGGTGGGTGGGGAGGCTCTGAGGCGCACAGCCTGGCAAGGGGCATGTCGGGCGAGGTGTTCCTCGAGTGCTCACACTTCCTTCCCCTCGTTCCCCTCCCTCCCTTTCCCTGAACACCAGTCTCTGATTGGGCCAGTCCCCGCTCAGAGTTCAGAGGCACCCAGTCCAAGGACAGAACTGCAAGAATATAGGACACAAAACACCAAACAAATTGGGGGTGGGCTCCCAGCCAGTATGGTGAGAGAGATTCCTGTGGCCAGGGCCATTTCTGGTTTCAGCCTCCAGGGTCTGGGCTCTGTGCAGCAGAGGGCACTGGGGTCTCTGGGGCAGCTCAGTGTAGGTGTAAGGGAGTGCTTCACCCCCTTTCTCCCCAAGGTTGTACAGGAGCACAGGCACAGGGGTAGGGAGTATGGGCAGCAAGGGGTAGAGCAGATGGGGAGACTGGAGAGTGGATGGCAGTTTCATTAAAGCAAAGTTATAGCTGCCTCTAGTGCCTGTGGGAGGAGCAGGTAGGGAGGGGCCTCCAGGAAAGGGCCGGGGACCAGAGTGTCCGGCACGGAGCACAGTGCTCTGAGCTGTATCCTCTGACACGTCCCTACCCCACACCTCTGGCACATTGTAGCTGGGGACACAGATTTGTGCTTGATCAGGTCTTCGGAGGAGGCACTCTGGGGCTGTCCTGGAGGCTGCCAGTTCTGGGGTCCTCTGCAAAGTACCCATAGTATCTGGAGAGCCAAGATGTGTCATGGCCCCTGTTCCTCCCCTCCCTGCCCGAGGTCTGGGATCCTCAGACATGAGTCTGCATCCGCCGCTGCAGGGGTCGGCTGGGGTCGGAGTTCTGGGAAGAGGATTGGGAGTGGTGGGAAGACGAGGCAGAGGCCTTGCTGGCCTTGTCGAACTGCACGTAGCCATCCTGCTTGCCGCTGCTGCTGACACTGCTGTCACACTGCGTGTCCAGGAAGGAGCTGCTGTCGCTGAGGGAGCCCCTTTGGAACTCACGCTCACAGAGCTCAATGGAAGAGCTGCCCATGCCCAGCACGAACCTCTGGCCATAGTCGTAGAGACGGCCCTGACCACTCAGGGTGCTGTAGATGTTGGTGAAGGACATGCCCGTGGGCACTCGCTGCTTGCCTGTGGGACGCAGGTCCGGCTGACAGCTGGACAGTGAGATGGTGGGGGTCGAGTGGTGCTCCTTGAAGGTATTGACGCTGTAGTAGCCATTGGTGGGGTCCTGGGGTGGGGAACAAGAGCGAGAGCAGTGTCACCAGGTGGACAGAGCCTGCATAGATTGAACTTCCTAAGCTGAGCTGGTCCTACCTTACGCGGGGGGGGGATGAGGTCAGACAGGAGAAGGGCACAGCTGAGGAGAAATGCAGGGCGTCGGGGCTAGAAGGGTTAGCCTGGCGGGGACATCTAGAAGAGAGGGCTGGCAGGTATTCAGGTGGCAGCGGGCAGGGGACGGCGCTGAAGGAAGGGAAGCAGGGGGTTCTTGGGTATATTGGTTATGTCAGCACGATGCAAGGTCATCTGAAAACCAGATTTTATTTGTTTCACTTTTTTTTCCAGAACACGGATACTTAGTTTTAAATTTGTCTATGAAAAGGTTGTGGGAGAGGAGAACTGTGGGACCCCGACTGTAACTCTCTCGCCTCTTCAGTGTGGACAGCAGGTGCCTTTGCAGGGGAGCGTTCCATCTTAGGGAGAGGATAAGGCGACCTCTGGCCTTTCTCTTCTATTTGCTGTCATTGTTTGTCTGTCATGGGGGTCGGGCCATCCCAGCCGAAGACCAGATTCCATGCCGGGTCCTACCGTCTGTGGCCACTCCTACCTTCAGGTTCTGAAACTCCTTCTCCTCTTCTTTGAGGACCTCCAGCTGCTTTAGGACTGAGTCTTGTTGGAATTCACTCCGGTCCATCTGCAACCCCCAAATGGCTGCTTAGTGGGGAGGAAGTGGGCTAAATGTCCACTTCCCCCAAGGAAAAAAATGGAGAAACCACCTCGAGAGAAGCTTGCCATCTCTGCCTCCCCCCGCACCCCCTGCCCACCGCCCACTTCCTGGCCCATGGAAGGCAAGTGAAGGAGTCAGGAGGAGATTCATCCTGAGAGACAGAGAGAGATATGGGAGGTGGGGATGGGTGAGTGAGGGGCAGTCTCTAAGATTGAATTTACTTCCCCTGGCCTAGGAAATCTCTGCCAGAGCTCTCACTTGGCTGATTCAATTCAATTTGTTGAGCATTTACTGAACCTCAGGCCAAGAACTATGCTAAGAACCAGGCACACCCAGGTTAAGATACAGGTGTGCTCCTCAGGGAGATGGTTCTGTAGACAAATAATTATAGAACCTTGACCAATGGGCACAGTTGGAGCCCTAGCAGGGTCATGTGTCACCCAGCGCTAGTCTTAATGAAGGCCTTAAGAAGGAGTCACGATGAACCCCAGGCCATACCTGCTATTCACAGAGATGACTTGGATGTACTACAAGTTTCCTTCTGTAACAGACACCAAAGAGCTCAAAGGTAAGGATCACTTCTTGTTTCTCTTTGGGTCCCCAACAACCTTGGCACAGTGCCTCGGATATTGTGGTCACTGACCGAGCTGCTTTTGGGATCGGAATCATATTTAATTGTGTTTTATTAATTTTTCGATTCACCAGTGCTTAGTGCAGTGCCTGATCTACAATAGGGCCGTTACAAATGTTATGTTTGTTTTGGATGAATGTATGAAGTGGCACCGCTCTAAGTTTCTGAGAATGAAAATCATAGACTTAAGGTGAAAAATAAAGCATACTTGGCACACAGCGAGTACATTAATCAACCTTAATAACCACAGAGATGGTATCTGGTGGCACATAGCTGCTTGCCATGTGTCATTTCTGTACATGACATGATCTTGGCCAGGTTCTCACCCACTCCTTGCGCTTTCATGTTCTCCTTTGTGACTCACTCTCCTGGTCTCATTTTGGAGCCTCACAGAATCAGCCAAAGGACTTCCGCCTCGTTCTCTCCTCACCAGTGCTGCGTTTTTTATTTCCCAGTAAATGCTCTGGCTCTATGTGGTTTGCAGTTCTTCTTTCCCACCGGATTCAGCTTTTAAGCCTGCCTCTCCTCGGCGTGGGGCCGTAGAGGGGTGGAGCGGATGTGTGAAATGAGTGGGGGAATGACGGCCTCCCCGAGGGGAGGGTTGGCCACAGAGCCCTCAGTAGGTCCCTCTGCTTCAATTATCCTCCCCCTACCCCTCCCTGCTCTTAACTGACTACTGAGCGACTTCCCCTCCTTTCCTGAGAGTTTGGACTGAGGGGTGTGGAGACAGTCTGAGGCAACCAGAATGTCTTAATGAGAGGAAATTCAAGGTCCCATCTGGGATGAAGGACAGGCCAGGTACTTCCATATAGGCTTGATGAACCTCATCTAGAGACATCCATTCCTTCTGAGGTCTAGGCTGCAGTCTCCTCCCATGTAAGATTAAATGCTCTACTGCGTCAGGCTCTATGTTAGCCCCAGGGAAATATACATGCATAGATTCGAGAACATGACCTTTGCCCTTGGGGAACTCTGGGATAATTGGGGGAACTGACATGTAATTAGAGCAATACGCTGTAAAGGAGGCACATGCAAAGCGTTTGGGAAAAGCAGGACAGTGCATAGCTCTGCCAGCAGTGGGGGGACAAGCTTGGAAAATTATAGAGGAGATGACATTTGAGCTGATTCTCACAGGAGGATGTGAAATTCAAGTGACCAATTCGACAAGCAGAGAGACAGCCTGTGCAAAACCTCCAAGGTCTAGAAGACACGAAGCCTGGGAATTGCAATTCTTTGGGGGTGTCTAGAGGGCCCCAAGCATTTGGCAGGAAGGTGGAGCTGGCAATGTTGGCAGCCACTGCGCCGTGAAGAGCCTAACAACATACTTGTCTGGGACTTTCTCCAGCAGACACGGGGAACCATCGAGGATTTTCAGTGGGATAGTCACAGGGGCAGGTTATGTTTTAGAAGGGGACTTTTTGTGGGACTCTGGAGAGGGACTGAGCAAAGTGGTGAAAAATCAGAATGGTGAGACCACTTAGGAGGCTGCTGTGACTGTCCAGGGAGCCACAAGGAGAACTGAGCTAATGGAGAAACAGTGGAGCAGAGGCAAGGCACCCATTTGAAGAATCTTTTGAAGTGGCATTGAGGGGACCCCCCAAAATCAATCGGGTAGAAAAAGAGCAGCCAAGGAAAACCTCAGCTCAATGTAATAAGCATTAGTGAGCACCTTCCAGGGACTGGAAGGCTCTGGAGACGTGGGATGAATAAGGCAGCTTGCTCAACATCTAAGAGGAGAAAGATAAGGAAACAGGTGATTTGTGAGCAACACAAACGGCAAACATCTCTCGAGCACTTGTGCTCCACGGGCTCTAGCCCTCACCGCGGCGTGCGTGCTCTTACTTTCATCCCATTTTCTTAGATGAGGAGACTGAGGCACAGAGCAGCCCATGCTCTTTCCCCCTTCAGAGTATCATCACCAGGACAGAGTGTGCACAAGAATTTTCTAGCAGTGTTTCGGGATTCTGTTTAGACAGCTGGATGGGTTATGGCTCATTAATGGGGGTCAGAAAGAGGAAGAGCAGACTTGGGGCTGCTGGAGAAGTTGAGTTTGCTTACAGCAAGCAAGCCATTTCTGGAATAGGAATCTATTCCTCTCGTAGACTTTTTGGGGGGTAGCAGGGCAGGGCTTGTGCTGAGTGTCTGTGTTATCTATGTGTGTATGTATGTAGAATTATATGTTATATAACAACACATTACGGCTATTTATGCATGTCTTCTCTCTCTACTGAACGGGCAGGTTCCCTGAAAGCTGGGATTGCATCTTAGATGTCTTTGAGTCTCCTAGAACGCCAAGTGCAGTATAACAGGCACAGGATCATTCTCGGTTGACCTGGCCTCTCATAGGGGGAAGGGCACATCTTGACTGATGCTCTGCTTCACGGACGTGTCTAGGGCTTCAGGAGGCCTCCAGTCCAGGACTTTCAGGGCACAGAGGTCGGGGTGGGTGGGGGTAAGTTAGCATTCTCACCATCAGCTGCTTGATGGTGGGGTGTTCCTCGGCCTCCCGGCCAGAGGCAGGCTCCTTGTGGACAATCTCCACTCGGATATCATTCTTGGCTGACACAACACCTTTGAGATCTGGACATAAAATAGGAAAGTGTAGATGACCAATTCAGTCGGCATCCTCAAGCATTAGGGCCTGAGTAGTCAAGCCCCTGCCACCCCTGTCGCCCTCCAGAGTTTACCCTCCAGCCCCTGAACTCAGCAGCTTCTCTACCCCCTGCCCACTCAGAACACCTGTCTGCATGTGCTGAGGGCTGTTAGGGCCTCAGAGCTCTTTCTCTGTTAGCTCTTAGTCACATGCATCTCAGCCTGTCACTGCCGCTCCCGTGGCTCAAGGTGTTGTCTCTATTCATTTGTCCACCTTATAGAGCTAGATCCTTTCATCCTACTAAGTTCTCACCTCCTTCTAGAAGTCTTCTCTGACCTACTGTACCAGGCTCTGATCTCTCCGTTTAGAGAATCATAAATCTGACTCTTGGGACCTTAATGTTCAACCAACTGCCCAAAGCAGAAACATCCCTGACATGTGGCGGGGCGTTTGTGCACTCTGGAAGATCGCGTATGCCTGGAGTTTCCATCCCAGCTACTGTGTCAGTGCTTCCATTACGGAGACTTTAAAACTTCCAGAGGAGGCAGCCAATCTATAGTTGGAGAGCTGTTGGAAAATCCTGGTGAAAATCTGCTTCCGCATGATTTCTACTGAGAGGGTGCTGAGGGAGGTCCTGAGACCACATGATTGGGGGCAGTCAAGACAGCCAAGGCTTGGAGTGGAAGAGACTTAAGCGGAAGACCCAGCTTTCTTTCCCTACCTGAAGGCTGCCGCATGGTGGAGGGAGCGGGCTTACTCTGATTATTCATTTTGCACCTTACCCTCACAGAATATTAGAACTGGGTGGGGTCACATAAGTCACATCATCCAACCCCTCACTATTACACATGAGGACACTCAGGCTGGGAACAGTCGTGGCCTGTCCAAGCTCGCGTGGTAGGAGAGGGGGGACTGGAGGACTGTGCCTCCATTGTTTTCACCTCTGCTCTGCCATCCCGTTTCATGTGTCCGTGAGTACAACGTCAGCATTATGCCCAGGATGGAAACTCCAGACATACACGATCTTCGAGGGTGCACGAACACCATGATTTTATTGCTAATGACTAAAGACCTTTGAAAGTCTGCACAGTGATTCCTTGAATGCTTTTTTTTTTTTTTCTCTGCATGTATAGGTAACCTGCTTTTCTGGTTAGCCTGGCGGATCTTGGAGGGCAAAGATGGACCCTTCCCTCCCCGATTTCTAGAGTTCCGTATGGCTACATGTGTTCGATCCAGAGTGCTGGCTGACTGCCCTGTCGGGTGAAGTTCACTTTCATCCAGTTCACTCTCATTGGAGTGCCCACTGTGTGCCAGACACCCGCAAAGCACTGCACATGCAGAGATGCATATGACCCCCACCCCGGCCCCGAGGCTCACAGCATCGTCAGGGCCCCTGCTCCCTGCACTCATGCCTACTTGCTCTCCGGGGCAGCCTAAGCCTGGCCTTTTTCTCTGTCCCCCTCCCTGAGATCCCGGGTCTCCCCCCCACCCCCGTACTTCTCTGGGAGCGGGCACAGCAGAAGGCCACAATGGTTGCCATGAGGACGAGGAAAGCCACGCCAGCTCCTACGGCCACCCCGATGATGACGGCCATCGGCACAGACTCTGTGGGAGAGAAGCAGGCACAGCTGACGAGGGGCCCGACAGCCCACTCTCCCCCAGGGCCTCACCCAGTTCCTCCAGGTGCAGCCCCTGCCAAGCTGGAGCCAGAGCACGGTACACAGGCTCCTCTGGGAAGTGCCCGTGGCGCTGGCGGTGGGGTGAGAAGGCACAGGCAGAATCCAACAGGGTCAGCTCAGGTGGAACACGGGGGGAGGGGAGAGGGAGGGAGGGTTTAGGGAAGAACCTGAAGCAATGGTGGTGGGAGAGGGGGGCAAGCAGACATGGGAGGGGAGGGTGAGGGAGGGGACTCGGGAGATGAGAAGCAAGGCTGGGCACAATTTAGCTCTGTTGGGTATTAAACCGGGAATATTCTGTCATGCAATAGCTGGAGAGTCATTAAGTTCTGGCATTTCTTTGAAAAATGACTGTGGTCACTGCCCTTGTCTGGTTTCTGCTTTCCTTCTCTTCCCTTTCCCAGGGCAAGAAGCTGGACATGGATAATCAGCTTTTAGAGTTCTCAGGTTTGAAGCAGCTTCCCCTCAGGGCCCGCTGGGCATCAGAGAGTGTAAATGCCAGAAGCCCAAGTCTCAGGGGCCAGGGGAGCAGGATCACAGGACCCCGTGCCTTTAAGGAGAAATGCTCCTTTTCCTTGACGCACCCCCCCACCCTAATTTGGCTCCTTCCCCTCCAAAGCCAGTACTCTGGGGATCCTGGCACTCTTCCTGGAGAGGAACCCGGAACTGCAGCTAGGCAAAGCCTCGCTCCCTGCTGAGTTTCTGTGGTCTGTGCCTGCCCTAGCCCAGCAGAGATGGGGATAGGGAGGGTGATGTTGGGGTTGGGGGGTGCTCTTCCAGACAGTCTTGGCCCTTCCGTGGCTGTATATGGGGCCCGAGCACATGATTTTGGGCCCCGAATCGTCCATTTAGAATGGAACTAGAGAATGCTGGGGCACAGAGACCTTCGGACCCGCTGAGTCCATTTTTGGGTGAAAACACCAAGGTTCAGAGAAGTCAGGTGACTTGGTTAAGGACATACAGCTGCAGTAGAGCTAGGACAAATCCAGGTTTCCTCTCGTCTTCCCTCCGACCCCCACCCCAATCCTGCCCGGCTCCGTCCACTGTTTCGCACAGCACCCTTCAAATCTCCCACACTCTGTACAGCCCATACTCCATCACTTCTTCTGAGCAACTTACTTTGCCTTTTTTATCTCTAAAATGGGATGATGGTGCCTACCCAGGGTGATGGGATGGAGTTTAGATGAGTTAGTGCAGGTAAAGGCTTGTGAACTGAGCCTGGCACCTGGTCCTATTCAGTCTCTGCTCCTGTTTCTAGATAGGAAGGAGGACTGTAGCAGATCTAAGCCCTAAAAGGGAGGGAAATTCCTTGTAGAGCTGGGCTGCCCTCCCGCCCATCCTCAGTGTGGATGAGGTGGCTTAGCCTCTTGTTGTCTCTCTCTTTCTTTCTTTCTTTCTTTCTTTCTTTCTTTCTTTCTTTCTTTCTTTCTTTCTTTCTTTCTTTCTTTGTCTCTCTCTCTCTCTCTCTCTCTCTTTCTCTCTCTCTCTCTCTCTCTCTCTCTCTCTCTCTCTCTCTTTCTTTCTTTCTTTCTCTCTCTCTGTCTCTCTCTCTCTCTGTCTCTCTCTCTTGTTCTCTCTCTCTCTCTCTCTCTCTCTCTCTCTCTTCCTTCCTCCCTCCCTCCCTCCCTTCCTTCCTTCCTTTTTTATTACTTATGCCTACAGAACCTGGTCTTCCTAGGACCCTGCTTAGCTTCCGAGATCAGACATCAGGCTTGTTCAGGGTGGCATGGCCGTAGACCATGGATCATGGCTCCACTGGGGCGTGAACCCAGGATCTCCTGCGTGTAAAGCGGTCGTGCTAACTCCTACACTATGGAACCACATCCTCATTGTTGTCTTTAAAGAGAAGAAGAAAACCTCGCCCCTGGCCTCGGAGATGCCATTGGGTGAACATGTGGGTCCCCTCCTCCCAGAAGGAGCAGGTGACTGTCGGTTGGCAGTGATGGTGGTTTTTCCCATGCATTCCTTGCACACCAGCTCATTCGTTACCCTGGGACTTGCACATCAGCTCATTCGTTACCTTCACTGTCAGAGTGGCAGGGGAGGGGGCAGAAAGGAGGTGGGTGAGGCAAACATTCAGAGACTGAAAATGGGAAGTGCTTGGGTTGGTCGTAAGAGTCAGGAATCTAGCGACTCAACCTCGGTGACCTTGCTTTGACAAAGAGATGATTCTGTCTCCAGATTTTAATTCCATCAGGAAAAGAAAACTGCTTTGGAAGCTCATTGGCGCTATGCTTTTGAATTTCATTAATTTGGGTTTGATTTAGTTTCTCCTCAGATTTCTAGTAAGTTTCCTTGGAAAACCTTGGTCTTGTCTCAGCTGAGCTCAGACCTAGAGGATGACCGTGGAAGGTTCCTGAAGCTTTCTGGGCCTCAGGGTCTCATTTGTAAAACTAGAGAACCAGGGAAGCAGTATCTCAAGTACCATCTGCCTCTGGCATTCTGTGAGTCCACATGTTCTTGCGTTGTTAACAGCTGGGGGGCTCCATCTTATCTGGAGAACTGTCCCTGGGCAGGCGGGCAAGGGCAGGGGGAGAGGGTCTGATGGGGGCAGAGGGACCCATGGGATGGCATTCCCTCTTCGCCTGCCTTCCTGAGGTCTGGCCTGGGCTGCCTGTGCTGGCTGTCCCTCTCTGGACAGAGCACCCCCTAGAGAGGGACTGGAGAAAGGGCTACCCAGCCTCCTCTCCATCCAAGGAGGTGCGCTGGGCATGAGGAGTCTCAGCCACAAAGAAGGGGTCAGGGACCTCTGGATGAGCTGAACAGACACATGTGCGATGGAGACAGGCAGGAGATACCATCCCGGCACCAGGAGGGGCGCTCAGGGGCCTCAGGGAGAATAGAGCCGAAGGCTGACAACTGCTGCCTCCGTGAGCTTGTCGGTGCCCTGACTGGAGCTTGCTGAAGGAACCGGCTCCTTCGGGGCCAGTGTGGAGGGAGAACTAGGGCAGAGGACCCCATGTCTTCAGCATGGCCTTGATCAGCCTTGATCAGTCAGGTTTGCAATGTCCTCATTCTCTTTTCTGGGTTTCTGCTTGGAGGTTGGTGGCCGCTGTCTCCTGTGAGGGCCCGAAGTAGAACGGCTCAACCCAGGGAGCCTGATGACCACTCCGCCGCCAGGTGCCTGCGGAGGGAGGCACTGCCAGCGGCCTTGGCCTGGTGGTGGGATGGTAGTACTGTGGGGTACTGCAGGAGCGGAGGAGGAAGCAGCGGTGAGAAAGCACGGATTAGTGTGGATTATGCAGGCTACAGCAGCACCTGGAGGCCCTGGCACCCAGGGAAGCCGTGGCCATGCTGGTGACGATGTTGAGAAGCTGGAAGAGTCAGGGAGAGTGTGGAAATGGAGGGGGGCAGGGTGGTGGGGAGCTGTCCCCAGATGAGAGGAGCCAGGATTTCTGAAGGGAAAGGATGCAAGGAATGGAGTAGGAGGAAGAAAAGTCAGTGTCCCTGGCTGCAAGGAGCCTGTGGGCTCTGGTGGCAGTGAGGTAGGAGACCGGTCTCTGGGGTTACTAGACCCGCGCTGGCTGGGCCCCCCTCTCCCTGCTGCTCTGACTGCACTGAACCCTGGAGATGGGGGAGGGCATGACGTTAGAGGCCGGCACAGGCCTCCCTACTCCTTTTGGGGTTCCCTCCCCCACTAGCCCAGAGGTCCCTTCCCCCCATCCCGGGGAATTCTTATGTCTCCTTCCGTACCTGCTTCCAGCCCGGCTCCCGACTTCATTTCCGAACCTGTTTGGAAATAAAGCAAGCGTCCACAGCCAGGGCCTGGCTGGCCAGGGTGGGGTGGGACTGGGGGGACTGCCACCTAGAGAGGGCTGGGGTGAGGGGGCTCCCTCCTCAATCACATCTTCGGGATCACGCAACAGACCTGGGCTAGCCCAACTGAACTTGGAGACACTTAGAGACCCCAGGAGGGAGGGACCAGAGAGAGAGGTCAAGGCTGGGGGTGGGGCAGGTCTGGGAGGTCAGGTGAGACTCTAAGAGGAGGGCATGGGGGGTGGGGGCACTGAGGGGAGGACATGGAGGATAAGCAACAGGGGCTGGAGGTTTGGGATGATGTGTGGATGACGTTATGCAAATTATGTGCAAAGCATTATGCAAAGCAGCACGTATTAGGGAAGAGGTGTTGGGAGACACTGTGATCCACAGGGAAGCCCCAAGGCCCTGAGGCCCAAGGGGCTCAGCTGGGACCATCCTCTTGGCTCAGAGCCACTTGCCAAGGCATGACAGCCTGTGGGTGGTCTTCATCTTAGAGGGGTCAGAGAGTGCCAGGGCTGAGGCCCCCTGGACTGCCCGGTCAAAGGGGCAAGGTCCGTAGCCCATCTTAGGACCCGGTGTGCTGCTGGTGTCCCGAGCTTCTCTGGATCCCCCCCCATGCCCGTCCCAGATTCCCTGCCCTCTGGTCTATTCGCGACCTTCAAGCAGAGACTGGAGCTCGTGACCAGGAGCTGGACAGTCTGCACCCGGGATCACCGTGGGGTGAGCCTTCCTGCTCCCACCGCCTCCTTCTCGCACCCTTACTGTCCCCTCCTCTGAGCCCTTCTGCTTAGAGCTACTCCCTGGCTAGCTTCTTTGGAGCACAGTGGTCCATGTCTCTCCCATGTTCCTGGGGAACTGGAGAGGGTCTGGAACCAGCCCCCGACACACCAGGTGTTGGGGCAGCTCAGTTGCTTCCCTTTAGCACAGCTCGGGTGCCTCTGGGGGACTTTTGGGTCCCTGGACTGACTTGTGTTAATGGCTGGGCCAGGTTCCCTAACAGGTGTATGGCCATCCTGGGGGATCACTGCGTCCCACACCACTGTGGGCATTTTGACATCAGACAAGGGCCCCCCCAGGGACATGTCAAGTAGACACAAGCCAGGGCCTTTAGGAGGTGCTGGCGGCTCATCTTGGCAATCAGTTTGGCTCACTTTTGTAGTCACCTTTTCCTGAAACGTCACCTTGAAGGACAACCTCCCTGGGCAGCTTCCTTCCCCTCTCGCTTCCTGGTGCAAGCTAGTGGCTCTTGCCTCTGGAGGAGCTGGGCCAAGGAGGGCCACTTCCACTGACCTGCCCGAGGCTGCGTGGCAAGTGAGCAGGAGCACTATGACTTGGTCTCGGGCCCCAACCCACTTGTAACCTCTGCTAGGCACTCTGTCCCCTCAGGAACCTGGAAGATATTGCTTGGAATCCTGCCCTAGGCAGAGAGGGGGGCCTGCTGATCCCACCATCCCCTGGCCCCCACCTTGCTCCTTGAGCCGGATGATCTCCGTGTCAGAGCCGAAGCTGTTCCAGGCGGTGCAGTTGTAGATGGTCTGGAAATCGGCCCGCACGATGTTGCTGATGGTCAGGGTAGAGATGACACCCTCCTCCGTGCTGACAGTCTCCACTGTGTAGCGCCCTGACGTCCCCGACTCCAGCACATTTTCCTTCCATGACCAGGCCTGTCCAGGGGGCCAAAATTAGGAGGAGACCCCACCGTGGCCACCCACACTGAGACCACTGTGCCGCCTCCTGCTCCAGGACTGACACTACCAGGCTCACATGCATGCTCCCTGCCACCGGCACCGGCACGTGTACACACAGGTTCACGCACACCCCAACACACATCACAAATGTATGCACACACCACACACACAGCGCCAACATGTGTACACGTGTGTACACACCCCAACATATCACAAGCACGCACACATACCACACACATACCACACACATAAACACACATTACGACTCACGCATACACCATACCACAATGTGTACACACACCTCAACACACACCACAAACACGTGCACACACCATACACATAGCAGCCACCTGTTTACATACAGGTACACATGTACACACAACATAAACACATGTACACACACATCCCAATATACCACAAATGTGTGCACACGTCACAATACATGCACATGCCACACCACTCAAACACCAACATGTGTACGTGCAGGTACATACACCACACCACAAACATATGCACGCATGTACACACGCACAGAGGTCGGGCCACTTGGGAGGGCATTTCCACCGAGAAGGGGGCCTTATGTGGATCTGCACTGGAACCCCTTTCCAGGCAGTCAGGGGGCTCTGCAGCAGCAGCAATCAGAGCCCCTCCCTCCAGACGCTCCCGCCAGCATCCTCCGCCTGGCCAGTGGAGGCAGAAGTACCAGCTCCCAGAGTGGCTGAGTCTAGTTTTGTTACTTTTATGTCTGTCTGTACAAAAGTATTCTGAGAGTTGTGTTTGTGATCATCTTATCTATCTTAGTTTAATTTTTCCCAGAGTCGCTTTACGTGCACGGCAGGCCCCTCGCGCACCCTGTTTGCTCACAGTGTGAGAATGCGGCCTTGCACATAGGTCCGTGCTTGGACGGCACAGAGCTGAGAGTGGCTTCTCAACTCGGCACTGTTGACGTTCTTGTTTGGAGCAGGGGCTACCTTGAACAGTGTAGGATGTGTAGCAGCATCCTGGCCTTTACTTACTAGAGCTGGTAGTCTCCCTCCAGTTGTGACAACCAAAAATGTCTCCAGACAATGCCAAATGTCCCCTGGGGGTCAAAAATCACCCAGGTGAGAAACGCGGGCCTAGAGTTAGCTATCCGTGAAGAGAAAGATTGTGTGACTATGCTCAAGAGTGAGCAGGCTGTTCCACAATGGGCATGTGTTGCATTTATAATTAAAAAATAAAGAGTGAAGGGAATGCAGAGGTGTAGGTCTTAGTTCTATGCGTGAATTCTTGCAATTTTTGTGTGGCTCCTTCAGACAGTGAATGAAGTGAATGCCTGAGAAAGTGTGTAACAGCAATAACGCTCTAATAATATCTCATGTACAGAATGGCACCTGAGTTTGGGCATCCCAGCGCCATGTGCACCCTCCACACCACTGCTGGATCATAAAACGCAGAAGCGCCCTGCAGAGTTGGCCCGGGGCAGTCTTCAGGTAGGACTGTCCTAGGCACTGGGGCTTACAAAAATAATATCTGCCCCCACCCAGAGCTGTAAAATGTTCACCTTTCTTGGTTTTTATGCCTATGCTTCCATCAGTTTCAGGTGGACTGGGGCAGAAGACGCTCCCTTTCACCAAAGCAAATACCCAGGAGGGCTAAGTGTGCATCACGCAGGTTGCCTTAGCTGCGCTACAGAGACAAAGGAGGGAGAATGGAGCGGCACTTTTATGAGGGGAAAATTTGATAAATGGGGCAGCATTCATTGTCCATGGACCACAGGCAGTAGAGGCCAATGGAGAAGGGCTCTGGGAGGCGCAGAAAGGGATTTGCCCACTATAAACTGCACTCGGCGTAGGATTTTGCCAAAGACTGGCCTTGAACCCAAGAAAGGGAGGAAATTGTGTCTCTTTTCCTTCTGCTCCCCTCACTTGCCTCTCTGCTCCTAGGATGCAGAGTTCCACTAGAACCATCAATGTTGGCGCCCAGCTCTGTGGCAGAGAGCCATTAAATACACTTGCAGATGGGCCCAAGGAGTACGGCCTGCTCTGAGACCGGAAACTGCCTGTGATGTTTGTCTTCATGATGCCTTTCCAAGGGAGCAAGGTGGGAATGCTGTCCCCACAGAGAGGAAGCGCAAAGGCGTGCACTGACTTCCCGGAAGTGGGCGGAGGCTGGGCGCTAAGCTTGCTGCAGGGCCCCCGACTCCTCCTGTCCCCTCCCTGGAGCACTCACTATTCGGTCAGGCGGCGGTGTGCTCCGGATGAAGCACTTGATCTGGCCCTTCTCTCCGTGGAGGGCGTGCTGGGTCTGGGTGCTGGAGATGATGGGGGGTCCTGTTGGGGAGACAACATTACATCAGGGATTCAATAAGAGTATGTCCCTGACCGGGCCCCTTGTGGGAGGGCTTCAGAAGTTTATTCATTACTTTAATCATTCAGCAGACATCTCCTAAAGGCTGTGTGTACAAGGAGAAGTGCAAGGTGGGGGACTCAAAGATAAATTAGGCATCAGTCATGAACCTTTCAGAGATCATGAGTGGATGCTTCTAAGTCAGAATGCCCGGAAGACATAGTAGGGGTTCAGAATGAGTCAGCGCAACATGTGCTTCTGTGATATGTGGATTATTTTGAGCTAAGGGCAATGGAGACCCTGTGGGCCCAAAAGAAACCTCTGCCCCCCTTAACTACCTACAAGAATTTAAATTAGGGGCCTTGCCTATAATGAGAGACGATCAGAGATAACCTTTTTTGACCTATCTATTCGGCAGGGCAAACTACTAATTACTGAACATCTTATTGTACTGCAGTGACCTTCCTCCCCTCCGAAGCCCCAAGGTGCTTTAGCTCAGAATGCCGTAAACACTTCGTTTTAACTTTCTGTCCCTCTTGCGTGTATGTGGAGTCCCCATATGTACGTATGTAACTAAATTTGGTTATTTTCTCTTGTTCATTTGTCGTATGTTGATTCGATTCTTCCACCAGCCAAAGGAACCAGAGGAGGGACTGGTGGATGTTTTTCCCTTTCCCCACAACTTAAAAAACTGGGATAAAACGTGGAGAGTGTTGGGACCACAGAAGCGTACAGGTGAAGTGCTAAATGACTTCAGAGGAGAGAAGCTAGTGTAGCCTGGTGGATAGGGAACGCTTTATGAAGGAGGTGGCCAACCTGAGAAGCGGGTGGGAGAGCTGTCAGGGAGGAAGGGATGAGGCACTAACTGATGGCACCTCGGCTTTAGCCTGCTGTTCCAGCTCAAGCCATTTTCTCGGATATCCAGTAGAGGGCGTGCTTGCCTAACAAACCAGGTATCCTGGGCCAGGCCGGCGGAGCACCCAGGGAGGAAGAGAAACGTGTGTGACGTTACTCCACCAGTGCGGGAATCACCCTGAGCAGGCGGAATGCACGGGGCACGTTTACAGCCTTCATCTCGAGAACACGTGTCTCGGGAGATCCCAGATGGCCTGGGTGAGAGAGATTACGGCTCCAAAGCTGACCCCAACATTTTTCGATCGCGCGCGCGCGCGTGCATGCGTGTGTTTGTGTGTGTGTGTGTGTGTGTGTGTGTGTGTGTGTGTGTGTGTGTGTGTGTGACGTGTCAGGCTCCTGAGATGTACTGAGATGTACCCGTCTCAGTTAGCGCATTAAACAGGCTAGCAAGTCCACCTGAAGTCCAGCTGTGCTTCTTGTCTAGTCTGCCTTTTATTTGCTTTTTCTCTTTTCTACGTGATGCCCACCGGGCAGTGAAAAGGGGACGGAAGAGTGGCTAGTTCAGCCATTTGCACAGCCAGCTTTCTGGCTGGGTGGGCAGTTGAAGCACTGGGTGAAGGTGTGGAAGCCCCCATGCCCCGTTCCCAGTCCCCGCTGTAAAGCCTGAAGCTAAGGTGGCAGGAAACAAGAAAGAGAGGCAGAGAAAGGGATACAGGACCAGCAAAATTATGCTAGGAACAAACCAAAAATCCCTGCAAACATAATTGCTGTTTATTAGCTGCCTTAATTAAACCAGATTTGCGTTTCTATGAGTAGCTCTCAGCCAAGGGGAAAAAAGCTGCCGGGAGACACTCAGGTAGCTTCCATTAAGTTCAGGATGCAAACGGCTTGGAGCTGGGTGAGGCAGTTCCGGGGGACCCTTGAGATAAGGGCTTCCACACTCAGCCGGCTTTGTGAGTGGGCTGAGCCCTTAGCGCCAAGAAGCCTGTGCCCAAAAGGCAGGAGGGCTGGGCGTTTTAGGAACTCGATGTGGCTTTGTTTTACTACTGCGCTGAAAGTGATGAAACCATAATACCTTTTCCCTGCACTTCCCAGGAGCTAGGAATTGTCTGGGGGGCAGGGTTCCTCAGGAGAGATGGGGTTGAAGGGGTCAGGGAGCAGCAGGAAAGCTGTTCATCTTCCCGCAGATCTGGGAGTGAGCCACGGCAGCCAACATCAGTGCCCACTGATCGATCGATCCCCCACAGGGCAATGGCCAGCAGTCCCCACCGGCTGGGATTTGTTCTGATGAGAACCCCATCATTCTAGATCCTTCCAGAAGGTTAGATCCCTCAGCTCAGTCTAGGTCTTTTTGCAGAAGGCTGCACTGTCCCTCCACCTGTTCTCCAGTCCCCACCAAGAAGACTGGCAGGTTCCTCTCCCTGGGCCACTTAATCCATCCCTCTGCCTCAGGGAGAGATGACCTTGGTTCAGCAGAAACAAAGGGCTTCCTTGCTTCGCTCCCATCCCTTGGGCGTTTCTCCTCCTGGCAACCTGGGGGGCTTGTATGGGAGGACTGAAGGCAGAAGAGGCAGATGGAAAGCCAGACCCTGGAGGAAGCAGATTAAACCCCAGGCAGAGGCTGCAGCGTCCCATCCAGGAGAAACATCCCTCAGAGATGTGCATCCCCTCCTTCAGAATCTACTTCAAATCTCTTCTGGGAAATGCCTGAATGTCTAGAGTGACAATGGCATGTCAGTCCCTCTTTTATCTGCCCTAATTTCTCTAGAAATGAGGATGCTCATTTAAAAGCTTTAGGTTTAGGGACCCTGGAGGCCACGTGTGAGTCTGAGGGTTCCCAGCCCAGCTGGTCATGGGGCGAGTGGACCGGAGCCACCTCAGTCACGGGCCAGCACTGCCCAGTGCCCTTCCAGAGCTGGCAGCAGGGGAGGCCAAGATTTCACCAGGGCCTGGCACCTGAGCTGAGTGTCAGACACCAGAGCGGCAGGAAAAGGCTGCAGTCTGTGTTGCCATGGATATACAGAGTCACGATCAGATGCTGTTATTTTTAGCCCTGCAGTGCCAATTTATTGGTGGCATCCTAGGGACACACAGGAAAGGCAGGAGGGCTCCTGAGTCAGGGTTCTGCCCAGGACAGGTGACTGTGAGCACTCCAGGGTCTGGGTAGCTAATTCCCATTCTGGAGCTGCCACAACCCTTGCAGAGAGGACAGGAAAGGAAATAGATGGAGGGAGGGGGGTGGTTAATGGGGACAGCAGAGGGGAATGGTCGAGGGAGCCCCATGCGGCTTAGTTTCCTAGCAAAGGGGGAGCATAGGTAAGGCTGTCAGGGGATGCTTTCTTGGATTGAGATGAAGCCAACCGGGCACATTTCTAGAACGTGGCTCAGCCCCTTCCCAGGGCCCTGGCCTACTGTAGTGGGAACAAGGCTTGCAAAAGGCCATGGGCATGACAGATGTGAGGTGGGAAACCAGAAATCCAGCCGAGTGAGGAGGTCTGGAAGTGGCAGGGGGACCTGGCCTTAGTGTTTCTCACCCTCTCAAACCAGCACTTTGGGTACCAACCGAGACCCAGGCACTTATCACATCTTGGGTCTGACCTGAGGTGGGTCCGACCTGAGGTGGGTCCCAACTTCTTTGCAACCTTCTACATCTCATCAGCCAGGCCTGGTCTCAGCCCCAACTCCTAAATGCTTCATGTAATCGTTATCTAGTAGCTCACACTGTTCTTGAAGAGTTATGAAAACATTCTCCTGCTGTAATGATTTTTATTATATGTAATAAGACATCTCCCCCTACACCCCCTGCAACAGATTCCCTGAACTCTTGGTCTTGTGACGACAGTGACAGGTCTTCCTGGTTGAGTGGCTCTCATGTAATGGGAAGAGCCTGATCAGGAGTCCAGAGATGCGTCCTTAAATTCCCACCAGGTTCAAGGTCAAGGTCAAAGTGTGGATATGCCTTTGGTTGCCCAGTGACCCTTTGACCCTTTTTCCTGGCCAGGACAAAATTTATTAGCGGCCACTCTTAGGGCTGAGACTCTTTGGAAGATAACAAAGGAGGGAGGTGACCAGAAAGCTATCCAGGTCCTTTTTCATGTTAGGCCTGGGCTCTGACAGAACTTGACAAGGTGGACATCATGGCTATGCGCCTATAGTTGGAGGTGGTGGCAAGACCCTGAACTAATGACAGCCTTTTAGGGCACTGCTTGGGGCCAACACGCCTCGGGTCCCTCTCCACTCCCTCCCTCCCACCCCCTGCCCCAGCACGAGTGGGGATCTTACCATTGACAGTCAGGGTCACCTCTCGCTCCCCGGCTCCCACCCGGGGCACCACTGCTCGGCACACATACTTCCCAGCATCCTCCTGGCGGACGGCTTTGAGGGTCAGGGTCTTCTCATTGCTCAGGACCTAGGAGAATTGGGGAGGATCAGACATGGAGAGTGGGTATAGACTCTCTCCGTCTGTCAGAACCAGAGGGTCTGAGAGGCAGGCCTGGTGGAAGGTGATGTCTCCAGGATCTCGGTAAAAACCGGGGCTAGGGTAGGAGGCAGATGTTTATGACACAGCTCACATGTGTGGGAGAGGCCCACAGCACAGAGGAAGGGCTCCATGGGGCTGACATGCTACATCCTGCTGCAGCCCTGGGGGTGAGTTCATGGGATGAGTGTGTAGGAGGATGGGACTGCCGGGCTGTGTCCTGAGGGGTCCTAATACAGGGAGGGGCTGCCCAGCCCTCCACCCCCCTTACCAAACTGACCATGGGTGAAATGACCTACAGCTGAACTTCTCTGAGGGTTCCCGGACCTGCCTTTTCCAAGTCATTTTTCAGTATCCATTCGGGATATGATTTGGGGGTAGAAAAGAAAACAGACTTCGACATTGGTTAGCTCTGAGTCGGAATCCTGGCTCCAGTGGTGACTATCTGTGTGGCTGTGGGCAGTTATTTATGTTCTCTGATGCCGTCTGCTTTTCCTTACAGTGGGGGCAGTGAGCTCACGGGGTACTGCAGTGTCTGGCAGAGTCGGCCACACGGAGGCTGGTTTCTTTCTGCCCCTCCACCCACCTCTCACCCAAGGCTCTCACCGGTCCCGAGACAAACTCTTATGCACACTAAAGAACACACAGGTTTTAAAAGAGGAACACAGGAAGAGAGCAAAGCTTAATCCAAAAGCTAAAGGGTCACTTCATTTTTGAGGAAAGTCGAAAAGCCTTCCTAGTGACTTTTTACCCCCAGCATATTGGTGACCACCTGCTTTTCTTCTTAGGTTCAGGACAGAAACACTGCAATGGCTGCATGTGTTTAGGGCCAAGGAGATGCACGT
>NW_011888911.1:1867401-1903371 GCF_000151845.1 Pteropus vampyrus | reverse complement strand
TTGGTCACCTCGCAGGACACAGGCTCTGAGAAGTACGTGTAGTCCACGGTGGTCCGATACACTTCTCCGGATGCTTCCTTGATGATCTGGCCCCGCTTGGCCCACCTGCAACACAGGCCCCACGGGCTGTTGTGACCTTGGACGGCAAGGGTGTGCTTTCCTCGTGGGGGCTCTTCTCTTTGGGAGCTGGATGCACCCATCCCACAGGAAAACAAGTCCGGCCTGGGGCAGGGTCCCTCAGGGGGATTCTCCACAGGGGAGTCACTTCCAGGACTGGGGAGCAGCTGGTGGTGGAGGCGGTGGGCTTCGGTCTGAGGGTCACCAGGTGGTTAGTGGCACTGAACAAGTGGGTTATTCTGGAGGGAGGTGGGTTGACTATTCAGTTGGTCAGCCCATCTGGCTGGCTCGGCGATGAATAACCCAACTGTCGGTCTCCAGACAGCTTGGCTACCACGCTCTGAGCTCTGTCAAGAACCTTGTCCTGGGTCACATTGGAAAAGAAGGAGGCCAAGTCCATGACCTCAGAGGCCATGCACACATGCACACCTGCACACACACACATGCACACACATGCAGAGAAATGAGGCTCCAGGAAGCTCGATCTCCAGACAAGGCGAGAAGCTGATGGAGAGGTGTTAGCCAGGGTCCCGACTCTCAGCTCTCCTGCCCTGACTCCTGTCCCCAGGGTTTAGGTCCCCTCACATGCCCCCCTCTCCCCAAAAGCCCTTTCACCCCTCACCCCTAGGGATGGCACTCGCTCTTTTTTCCACCCGGTTTTCACCCTCCCACCCTGGCTTTGCTCCTTAGAGGCTGCTCTGTCTCTCCTGATTTGGTCGGGGAGGCAGGATGAAGGCTGTGCTGACTTCTTCCATTGGCCCATGGACCCATCGGTACTAACAGAGGGGAAAGACAGGAAAGCCTTGAGCCTGACTTGGTCCTGGCCCTGGGGTGGTGATCACTGCTTGTTTCCTCTGGGGTAGTGTTGCAGCCCCAGGGCTGTGTGCATGTGTGTGTGTGTGTGTGTGTGTGTGTGTGTGTGTGCGCGCGCGCGCGCGCACGCCCACATTGAGGGCTTTCCTTACAGGTGCCCAAGAAGAGAGTTCATAGCTTCCCCTAGTTTAATTCCACTGTAGAATTAAACACTCACTTTTTTAAATCACAAAACTTCCAGCCAGCCTCCTCCTACAGTTCAAGTTTATTTCAGGGCATACGTCTTTACTAGCACTGGAGAGGTTCCTCGGCCCCACGATTATTACCCTGTGGCTATGGCTCCCTGTAACCACAGCTGCCCTGCTGGCCCTTCCTTCACCCCCACTTTCTCTCACACCTGAGCCTTTCCTGGTACCAAAGAGTCCCGTCTTCTGCCCTGTCCTGCATCAGTTTCCTGCCTTGTCCACCCGTCCAGCCCTGAGAGATGGCCATCTCTCGGCATCACTCCGAGCTCCCAGGCTGGCACCTTGTGGTTATTATTGTGAATTAATATCGGGTAATTATTAAGAACACGATTAATAATAACAATTATAGTTTAACAACAGAGCAAACCATGCTCCCTGAGAGCTTAAGGAGCTTCCCAACAAAGCATTATGAGTTATTCATGAATCACTTCAATTTCTAACTTTAATTTAATGACCAGACTTAATAGGAACGGCCCCTGCCTGAGGCAGATGAATTCAGATCCGACGCACGGTTGAAGATTGGTGTCCAACCCCTACTCCTTCTATACCTCTGAAGAGAGGGGTGGGACGCAGGCAGCTGGCTGGACAGGGGGAGGGCAGGGCTAGCCCCTCCTGCTCTGCTCCTGGCGGCTGACGGAGCAGACGCTGGGGCTGGGGAAGAGAGGGCTTTCTCCCACCCATCTAGGCTCCTTCGCCATGTAAGTTGTGGAGGGTGGAAGTTGTACCCGCTTGGCTCTGAGGAGCTGGGGAGAACTGCTGCGGCTCCCGCAGGCCTGGAACCCGGCTGGACAGCTGGGGGACTAAGCTTCTTGTCCCCAGTAGAGCTGTGTTGTCTGAGCCTGGCTGTCTGTGTAACTGCTGCACTTAGCTCCCCAGGTCTGTCTCTATCTTAGAAGCAGAGCGGGGAGCAGGAAAAATACTTAGACTACTTTCTCCCATGGTCACGGCCGGAGCCGGCTGTGGGGGTTGCGCCTTTTCGGGACGCCTCGAGAGTCTCATACTCCCTTCTCACTTAGCCGAATCTTCATCTTCCCCACCCTTCGCCCAGAACAAAAACAAAAACAAAAACACAAAAAATTCCTCTCGTGGGGCTCCCTTCCAGAACTTCGGAAGACTCATTCAAGCAGCTGGCCACAGGATCGAGGGTGAACCAGAGGGCAAGAACCCGCACCTGTCCCGCCCTCGGCTCTTCTCGATTCTCTTGGTTCTTTGGCTTAGCTTCCTCCTGCTTCTCGCCCCTCCTGTCTCCTTATTTTTCCACCAAGCAGGCGGGGAGACACACTTCGTGTTGTGCTGGGGCCGGCTCTGGCCCAGGCTCCTGGTCCCGAGGGGCAGCCAAAGTGACACTGAGCCTGGCTGGATGTGCTCCCATGCCCACCTGTATCCCCTTTTTGGGTGCTGGAGAGCATGTCTCTAATTTCTGAGACCACAGCCTCTTATGTAAAACAGGGAGGAAGCAATCAAGAGGAATGGCAGTAAAGACACAAAGATCCCTGTAATCTTGTCAAAGTCAGTTGGGAAAAATCAATGTGTGTATGTGCAGAGATTTGCTTAAGGCTTTCCTCTTGGATCCCAATACAATGCAGCCAGAATGACCTGCTGGGTGAGGCCTCACTGAAGCGAAAGGGCTAAGAGGCTGTGGGCGGGTGCAGGTGCTCCTGCCTACCTCTTCTATGGCTCCTCCACCTCTGCATTTTCCTGTGGCCAGAAGGCTCCCCCAAAGCCTCAGGAGTCCTGGAGAGAGCCTGATTTGCTCTGTGCTCTGAAGCATTCTCAAGGCCTTTGGCTAATCAGAAGGCCACGGGGAAGGTGACAAGTAAGGACCAGTGCCCGCCTGCAGGGAGCCCACCTCACAGTTCCTCCTCTGTATGAGGGGCTGACCTGTGACTGTCAGCTGCCGAGCTGGATGCAGACAAGGTAAACCTGCATGGTCTCTGCTTGTTTGCTTGCTTGTTCATTTGTTAACTTTTTAGTTAAAAAAAAAAAAAAATAACTAACTGAAATTATATAAAAGTTGCAAGAATAAGCAATTAACTGCCCTCTTCTCTTCACCAGACTCACTCGTTGGTATTATCTTGACACATCTGCTTTCTGATGCTCTTTCCATATGTACACTTGCACCTTATTACCATCATCGTCCCTGGGGTTCTGCTCTTTGAGGGGGATGACCCTGGGACTCAGGCCCAGCAGCCCAGTTTCTTGGCTCTTTGCGCGCTCTGTGCTGGTTGAAGGGCAGATGTCGAGGCCGGGACGTGGCTCGGTCCTGGAGCATGGCCCTGCCTTCTGCCCAGCCTCCCATAACTAGGTCCTTGGATGGCCTGAAGCCTGGCAGTGCAGAGAAATGGAAGGTGGAAGTTGTCTGTGCTTGTCTCCGGGGTTCAGTAAGCACTCCTGGGTCGCTGTGAGGGCCACTGTGGGCTGTGTCTGCCCCAGTGGTCTGTGGGCATGAACGGCCGCCGGCGAAACAGGCATTAGGGGCAATTTCTGGGCATGATGCCCTGGTGTTTAGGGATCGTGAACAGAGGGCAGACAACAGAGAGAAGCTGGTCTTGTTAAGAGGAGATGGGCCTGGCAGCTGCAGGGTGGAAGCCCAGAGAAAAGGTCTCTCTGGGTGCTTCCTTCTGTATCTTTAGTCACTTCCAGACAGATGCCAGGTCCCAGCAAAACCAGACCTGCCCCCGGACCTCCCGAGCTGCATGACCCCAGGGAGCCCCTAGCCCAGTGAACGGCTAAATTGGACAGGACAGGTTTTCATCCTATTTTAAAACAGCCTTATGGATAAAGACTCTGCCTGTCCTGGTTTCTGGCCCCCGTGTTGTTTCATTATCTGCACTGCAGGGGGGTGCCGCCTTATGTCCAGCCTGAACCTCTGGCTGCCTCTTTGGTCCACTGCATCTCATTCGGCCTCTGGGGCTAAACTGCTTCTGCCTTCCCTGTCCTCCACCTCCCACTGGCTGGCTTATTTCCTCCTCCAGGACTATTAGCATCCCTGGCACTGGCTGATGCTGCAGTTTGATAACCCATCTCGATGGCAGAAGTGACACTTTGGGCTCCTCCATCAAGTTTGAGCTGGTGGGACGGGATGGCGTGGAGTTGGGGCCGTGACAAGATCTCCTAGGAGGTGAGGACTGAGTCTGCCCTCGAGCGCCTCTGAGGTCACTCGTCTCTGGAAATCTCGTGCGGTGATGCTGAACAGGCAGGAAGGTGCCTGGAGGAGCAGCTCTGAGTGTTTGTCCAGTTAGTCAGCCTGCGTTGTGGAGAACCGTATGTGCCACACACTGTACTCCATGCTGAGAGCCATTAGTGACTCAAATCACAGTTCTTGCCTTCAAGAAGCTCAGTCAACAGGGAAAGACGAGCACGTGAGAAATAGTGATGGTTTTATCAGTGTTGTGAGAAAGCTCAGGGGCCATAGGGGTGAATGGTTTCAGGTGTCCACTGGACAGGGCCAGGTGTCCACTGGACAGGGCCAGCTGTCCCAGGAATCCCAGTCTACCCAGGCAAATAGTTCGGTGACACAAGGCCAGAATCCAGATGCTGATCTTACTGGTTCTCCTGGTTGTTTTAACTTGTTTTCCTGAGCCTCTCGCTTTTCAGAAATAAGGGATCAACAAGCTATTCAGACAGAAGGGAGGATACGTACTGTTGCCCGTGGCATGGGAGTATATGTGTGCACGGAGGAGAGGAATTCCACCTGGCCAGGGAGGAGGGGAGGAGGTGGGGGGAAAGGGGTCCTCACCTGGCCAAGGTGGACGGGTGTGGTGGAGAATGGAGGAAGATACTGGGCACCCGCAGCGAGCTACACATGTGCTGGATGCCCAGGACCACACATGACAGCTCACGTGACAGGAAGGAGTGCGGAGGGCCAGTGGCTGGGCTGTGCCTCCTCAGCAGTGGCTCTTACCTGTACTGGGTGACAGCTGGGTTGGCCTTTGCAGAGCAGTGGAATGTGACAGTGTTGTCTTCTAGCACTGGCTGTGGTTCCACGGACAGGTTGACAAGTGGGGGATCTGCAGAGAGAAGAGAGTCCCTTGCAGACTGGGGAGCTGTGTTCATGGTTTTGGGAAAGAATGAGGTAGGAAGACCCAGGAAGACCCTCTGGGTGACACGGACAGTAAAGGCCAGAGGTTCCACCATCCATGGTCCTAGGGACCCTCAGAGCAGCCACCACTCCAGTGGTCCCCAGAAAGTTGGGGGCCTCAGCGGAGGCGCCCCGATTCCCTGGAGGTACTTGCTTCAGGCAGTCCTGGTGGTGGGGTCAGGGCTCCCTCTGTGGATTCAAGGCCTGGTGTTTAAATGAACAACCAGCCAGGAAGTATGGATGCCTGGCCCCCAGGATCATGCCGCCCCTCTTCCAGCTTTTAGAGAGAGCAAAACACTTCAGAAAGGAGAGGGGGAAGAGGAGGCTCAGGAGGCATGAGGGGAAGTGTGGACACTAAGCCCTATTTAAATACAAACTGTCTGTCTTTGAAATGTTTCATATCGCTCTGCGTAAAGGTTCTGGTGTCTCCGTTAACTTGAAAGTGGCATTTACACCGTTTCATCAGCCTAATCATCTCTGCTGCGTCCTGACTGGTGTAACCCAGCCCTCAGCTCCCTGGGCTGGGCTCGTCTTTCTCCTTCGACATAATGAGAAGTTCTAAAGTGTTAAATGGTGGGCAGCGGAGGAGACAGGGAATCCAGAGAGGGAGAGAGACAGGGAGACACGCAGAGAGATCTGCACAGAAAGGACGGGAGGCAGGCAGAGTGATACCTCCATAGGAGAGTGACATAGAGATGACAGAGAGAGAGAGACAGAGAGACAGAGAGACAGAGACAGACAGAGACAGAGAGGCACAGAGAGATAGAGAGACAGAGATGCTGAGAAGTGCAGAGGAAGAATAAGAAAAAGAAACATTGAGAAGCAGAGAGACTGAGGGAGACACACAGAGAGACTGACATACACAGAGACACATAATTAGACAAAGACTTCAGATTAAAAGCAAAAAGACCAAGGGAGACCAAGCAGACAGAAACAGAAAATGACAGGGCATTGAGGAAGGAGACCAAACAAAATAATGAGGGACGGAGAAAAGAGACAGGGAGAGACACTGAGAGAGAGAAAGATGGAAGTAGAGATGGAGGGATCCACAGCAGAGGGGTGGACAATCAGTCCAGAGAATGGCTTTGAGACAGCTGGCCCTCCTGAGCTCAGGGAAGCTGGCTTGGAACGTTCTCGAAAAGCCAGTGTCACCTGTGCTCTTGGGCACGCGCTGGCTCCCAAGCCTCAGCATACCAGTTGTTCACGCTCCAGGGAGGGGCGATGACAGCCAGCGCCCATCCCTTCCTGTCATGGCGTGGAGGTCTGGCTGGAGTTCAACTCTAGGTGAGTTAAGAGGGCAGCATGGTCCCCGTGGCCTGGCCTGGGCCTCGGGCAGCCTCTTCTGGTCCCCGTGGCCTGGCCTGGGCCCTGGGCAGTCCTCACCAATAAGCAGAGCAAATTGCTGGAAGGTCTTGAGGACTTTCAAGGGGTACAGCCCATTTTTGAAAAAGAAATAAAGAAACCAGTTTCTTAGAGACCACTGAGAAAAAGTGCTGCCCCCTCTGAGCGCACATGGAAGGGCCCAGGAGTGGAGCAGGACTCCAGACTGCCTGGCCCCGCTCCTGCTTGAAATGACAGGTGGGGTCCTGAGCCCCTCTGAGAGTCATATGCGGAGGCCTCCAGGAGCAGACTGAGCCTAGCCTACCACAGAGTTGGGGTCATTTGACCACTTGGTCCCTCTGCCCTGCTGGTGCTCAAGCTGGGCCAGATCTCCCTGCCCAGTGCTGGGCCCAGGGACTGGGGCCTGGGAGATGGCCCACAGGGGCTGTGCTGGTTTCCGCAGACAGCTTGTTAAGACAAGGGCTCCTGAAGCCAGTGGCTGACTGTGCTGGCGGCCTGTGCTCCCACATTATCCCCCAGTTCCTGATGGGGACCATAGTTCCAGGAGCATCTGTTCCTGGAGCAATCAGCCTGCTTGTGCTTTCCTGGTAAATTGCCAGGGAAGTGACAGATGTTTTGGTGATCTCAATCTTAGTTTTTAAAACATAGTTCAAGAGATCACAAAAATGTGTATGGCAAGGACTAGCCATGAGGAGTCTCTTCCTACCTTCCAGGAGAGCTGCGACCCCCAGAAGCTTGCAGCCACTCCTAGCCAAAGACCACCAGCTTCCAGGGCCAGACTAATCAGGCTGGCCAGCTAAGCTGGGCATCAGTGGAACCCTGGGGCTCTGATGGTGCCACCTGCAGAGACATGGAGACCCAGGGAGGAGCTTGCATCTCACTGAAGGTTGGAGAAGCACGTCCTGAGGCATAGGCGTCTGGTACGTGCCATCTGGATCCAAATGAGTAGTTGGCTCACTGTCCTCACATTATGAAATCAATACTGGGAGTTGGAGTGGCGCTCCTCCATCCGAGTCCTGTTTAAGGAGGTAATTTTGCCAGCTTGATAGAATCTAGAAACCCAACACAGAACTAGGGGGGCAATTCCAGGAGGCCCATCCTCACCTGAGTGTCCTTTGTCAAACGATGAGGTCTTGGGGAGCAGGTGGATGGAACACATATCTATTGGGAAACCTTCCTGCTGCCTGAGCCCCTCCTCCATCACATCCCTCATTCTCAGTTTATCGTGTGGAAGTAGCTCCTGCAGCTCCCCCACCTCTTTGCGAATAGTCTCAGTACCCAGCTTTTCCTGCAGGACCACAGGAGAATGGGCCCCAAGGAATGCACACTCTCCACTTTTACCTGAACCTCCACCCCTGGCCCACAGGTGTCCATGTCCCTTTCTCTACCCCTCTCCTCTGGATGTGCAGGATGTGAATTTTCAGGAGTCTACCAGGCTCCAGAGGCATAAATAGTTTATGTCATATCCAACTATTAAACAGGATTTTAATCCCACTCGTGATGTCGGCTGCATAGCTTGCAGAGGGCAGCTTTGATGTAGCTGGTGGAACCAAGATCACATCGAACAGATGTTACAGCCGAGAGTCTGCCAGTGTTTCCATCAGCAACCTGTGCGCGTGTGTGTGCGCGTGCATGCGCGTGCGTGTGTGCATGTGTGTGTGTGTGTGTGTGTGTGTGTGTGTGGTCAGGGAAAGTATTACGTGGAGGAGGGGGTGGGAAAAGAGAAATTCCATGACTCAGTGATTTTATAGCACATCCATTTGCAACTTGGCAGCTGGATGCAGAGTCCAGATGTAGCAAGAATTTGGGGGTGTTAAGCTTTCTCTCCCATTACTCAATCTGGGGGTTTTGTCTTCCGTTGGGTAACATTTAAAGACCAAGGGAAACAAACAACAAATGTGCTTTTGCTGAGTGTGATGCTTCCTGGTTGACTGAGAAAATGAGCAGGTTTGCAAAGGCAGCTCTGATCCAGCCCATGGTGTCCACAGTAAACAGTTGGATACTTACTGAATGAAGCAAATGAATAAATGGAGGAGGAAGGAGGGGAAGGGAGTGGGTGGAGAGAGCCCGTGCTTTTGCTTGGCACACACATGCACACGCACATGCACGTGCAAATACCTTTGGGAGGGGACGAATGGATGGAGACCTGACCCTGTTGGGGCTGTGGGGGGCACTTGGGAGGGGCAGCTACACACCCATGACTGTGCATGGTAACAACAGCTAACAGGTGCAGAGTGCTCCCCATGTGCCAGGCGCTGTGCCAAGGATGTCACTCGAATGATTTAATTTAATCCTCGCAGCAACCCTATGAGATAGCATTGTTGCCTCCATGTACAGATGAGGAAACTGAGGCACAAAGAAGTTAAATAACCAGGTTAACTGCAGCAGAGTCGGAATTCAAACCAGGAAGAATGCTGTGGCCTTAACTGTGACCCTGCACTGCCTCGCATAGGGCGGCTCTAGGAAACCAGGCACCTGGGTCCTCGGTCTCACTCTGACCTCATTCCCGACACTTCCCTTCTTATGTGGCAGAGACGGCCTTGGAAAGAAAGCCAGAAAGGATTCAGAGAGCTGACAAAGCTGGTGTCCTCCTCCGATGCACACTGTCATCTGTGCCCTGGTAAATTGATCATCTCATTAGCGTGCATTTAGAGCAACGTCTTTTAATAGTTGGTGGGCTGCTGCATGATGATGACTTTCTTGTCGTCAGGAGAGGTTCTTCTGGTGTGGCGGATAACGGCCCTGAGCAGAAGCACTGCTTCTGGGGCTCTCCAGCCAGGGCCCAGGTCTCTGCTGTGGGTGACAACCAGGTGATTTCTTTTGTGCAGGACTTGTAGCTGGCACAAGCCTCCTGACCAAGTTAGGGGCTGGTGGGGGAAGGAGGGAGGGGCTGCTCAGTGGCCATAGCTGGCGGCTGAGCAGTAGGAGGCTTGGATGTCTTGTGCCTTCCATCCTCATTCCTCCCAGATTTGGCTTGTGCTTGGAGAGAGCTCTGATTCCTGGTCAATCTTAGGGCAAGAAGGGACCTTGGGCATCATTCAGTCCAATTGGACAAGGAGCTGGAGTTCCCGGCCTGAAGCGAATGCTCAGACCCTCACAGCTCATGAGCCTTTCTAGTAGGCACTGGACTACCTGATGCCCACAGTACCCTGCTTCCTCTCTGTAGCTAGGCCTACTGCCCTATGCCACAGCTGCTGCATGAAAGAGGTGGTGGGTGTGAGAAGCAGGGCCTAGACTAGAGCTGGGGAAGGGAGAGGGAGGCGTCCCTCTCAGGGAGACTCTGAATTTACAGAGCCTTGGAGTGAGCACCTCCCTCCCATCACCCTGGTCCTAGGCCCGGCAAGAGGCCTGCTGTTCTCGGCTCTCACTGAGTAAGGAATGCAAGAAGCACCCTCCGGCTGGTGTGGATCGGGGAGAGGGGGGCTAATAGCTGGTGAAGACAGCGACGACAAAGCTTCTCTAAGAACTCAGCTGCTGTGTCTGGTATCTATGGTGAGCCCATCTGAGGTTACAACCATTTCTTCTGCTCTCCGGAATGTCAATGGTGTCTGCCAGGACTTTAGACACTGAGTGGGAATGTCCGCTCTTAGGCTCCCAAGACGGGCTCAACGAACCCGAGGACACAGGTCTCTGGCAGAATGCAGAAGCCTTAGATGATCCAGGGCTGTTGGGAAGTATTTCTTAATGAATATGATTTAAAATAAATAAAATGATAAGGAGGAAATGCACATCAGCCTGCAGCTCCAGTTTTGTCATTCAGAGCCTACGACCAAAGCAGCCACCAGCACATGGTGGCATCGTGCTCCCTGGCAGAAAAGGGGGTTTAAAAGAAGAAAAGTTGATTTTCGAGTGCTGAAAGTTCAAACCTAAACTGGTCTAGTGCTGTGCTTTCTGGGAATGCCAGGTGCTTTAGGAGTCTCCTTTAGGTGACTTTTGGAACATGGTGCTGGTGGAGCTTCAAAACATTGTTGTTCTTCATACTTGACGCTTGCTGAGGGCTCACCGTGTGAAAGCGCAGAAAAGGGGCTACCCGTGTGGGCTCTGCAAAGCTAGGCTGCCTATGTTTGAAACCTACGTGGCCTTGGGCAAGCTAATCAGCCTTGGGGGCCTTGGTTTCCCCAGATAGGGGCCATCTTCGTAACTACTCGAAATGGTTGCTGTGCAGATTAAATGAGATAATAGATGCAAAGTACGGGCTGACTGACTTCTTCCTCTTTTCTCCTTGAGAGGCCTCCTATGGACCCTCTAAGAGCAGAGGTCTCCAACCCCTGGGCCATGGACTGGTACTGGTCTGTGGCCTGTTAGGTACCAGGCTGCATAGCAGGAGGTGAGCAGCAAGCTAGTGAAGCTTCATCTGTATTTGCAGCCGCTCCCCAGCGCTAGCATCATCGCCTCAGCTCCACCTCAGATCATCAGGCATCAGATTTTCATAGGAGCACCAGTCCCTGATGCCAAAAAGGTTGGGGACCATGGCTCTAGAGGGGATGGTGCTACTCACCAAGTCTGGAACCCCGAGCCTCTTCAGCTCCCAGCATCTCTGCTCTGGCTTCCTCTCCAAGGGATGGTGTGGGGCCACCTGGTGAGGCCAGCGGGGCCGGGGGCTGACCAGGATAATTATTGATGTGCAACTTCTACCTTATACAGGTGTGGAAATGTGGCTTAAAGCGAGCCATTTGCCAAGGACCCTCACTTGAGATGTTTGTACTTCACGTGACAATAAGGACGAGTTGGTCCTTTGGGAGTCCACAAATACAAACTGGCCAGTCCATGAAGCTGTCTCAGTTCCTGCCTTCAGATGTCCTGAAGGAGCTGGGGTGGGACTCTGGTGAGTTGAGTGTCCGGGCCCTATCCCCTCCCCAGACTGTGCTCCAGGCAGGGGTGCAGGTGTTTCCCTCCCTGGCCCAGGCCTGGTCAGTACTCACGCTGGATGTCGATGGTGACCGAGGTCTCCTTCCCTCCAGGGATGGCTTTGTTGGTGGCTCGGCACACGATACTCTGCCCGTTCTCCACGTCTCCGGGGGAGATGAAGAGGGTACTCACGATGCTCTCACGCTTGCCATCACGAAGCAGCGTCTGGGAGGGATAGGGAGAGAAGGCCTCATGTCATTTGCCTGGGGTGGTGGCTACGGGTGGAAAGAGCCCTCTGCATGGATGCAGGGCGGCTCAGAACCCTAAGGCTCCCATCTCTGAACAGAGCTGGGCTTACCCTCGGCTCCCCAGCCTGACTGAGTGCTGGGCTGCAGAAGGAAAGAAGAACTAGAAAGCTTCCCATCATGCATCAAATTCAGCCAAGAGTCGCAGACCTTAAATTGTAAAGGAAACCAGGCTGGGTCCAATGGAAACCAGGCTGTGAGTCCTATGTAGAAATCCCCATTTATCTGCCTTTGGTGTGTAGGGAGCTTCTGGGTCTGCAGGAAACTCTGAGATGTGTGCCACAGGCAGTGTTGTGGCCCCAGAGCCAGTGATGTAGTCTGCAGAAGGGGGTGCAGTTTGGGGCATGGGAATAAGGGCAGGGCTGTGGCAGGGGTGTGGGCACGATCAATGCCCGTTAACCATTTTATTACTTTATCTATATAAACCCTTTCAATTTTTAAACTCATTTCACTTCCTGACTTCGTTAGCACCCTGACCAAGTTATAGGCAGGACAGATGCCCTTATCTTCCATGTGACCGGTGAGAAAACAGGCGAGGCCGAGAGAGGCCACGGAGCTTGACCAAACTTACACTTCAGGTTGGAGGTACAATAAGTAAGAGGGTTGTGTAGTGGGTTGAATAGTGTCTCCCAAAATTCATGTCCACCTGGAACCTCAGAATGTGACCTTATTTTGAAATAGGGTCTTCACAGATGAGCTAAGTAATTAGTAATCAGTGGAGTATCTTGAGAGGAGAGAATTCTGGATTTAGAGTGGGCTCTAAATCCAATGACCGGTGTCCTTAGGAGAGAGACACACAGAAACACAGGGAGAAGACCATAAGAAGGAGGAGGCAGAGATTGGAGTGACAGTGCCACAAGCCGAGGAAAGCCTGCAGCTGCCAGGAGCTGGGAGAGGCAAAGGAGCTGTCTCTCCGGAGCCTTTTCAGGGGAGCACGGCCCTCTTAGCACCTCCACGTGGAATTCTGGCCTCCACAACTGTAAGACAATAAATTTCAGGTTTTTTTATTTTTCCTTTTTAAATTTCAGTTCTTTTAAGCACCAGTTGTGGCTGTTAGGGCAGCTCTAGGAGACTCATACATATCCTAAGGCTTTTGAAGTCCTGTCTTCTCTGTTTCCACAGGACCATGAGGCCATTTTATAGCTAGCTTCCCCTTCATTGCTGCACCCCCATCCTTCCCTTGTACCCCTTTTCAGTTCCTTTCCCATCAGTTTGACGCCCTGCATGCTGAGCTCACTGGTGACCCACTAAGGTGGGTGCGTGACTGGAAGTCGGGCAGGAGGGCCACTCTCAGAGCAGGACCGTTCAGTTCTCAGAGACCTCTGACCCCGGAAGGAACTTAACTTTCTACAGAAAAGGGGTGCCAGGCACAGTCTTATTTTGCTGTGATTAGAACCAGGGAATAGATCAACAGACTTTACTTCCTCAAAACCTTCCTTAAAATACCAATTGCATTGTCTCTAATCTCACCAGACCCTGGAAGGAAGGGCGCATTATCTCTATTTAGCAGAAGAGAAAACTAAGTTCAGAGTGAGTCAGGAACTTTCTGGGCGGGGCTGGGATTTGTACTTGAGAATGGTAACCCCTGAGTCATGACCCTCCCACCACAGCACCCTGAGAGCTGGAAGGTGGTTAGTGTGATCTTCCACTTAAAGGTGGGAAGGGTTAGAGCCATTTTGTAGCCTCCGAGGTCACTCAGCTAGTTAGTGGCATCACCTGGGACCGCTCTCCAGGTCCACGGGTCAGTGTGGTTCTCCTCAGCTGGGGCAAAGCCTGTGGCCTCCAGCACTAGAACATGACCGGAGCCTCTGTCTAGATGAGCGCATCCTGCATAGACAAAGCCAGAGTCTGAGATGCCAGAGAGACCCAGGAGCGGTCATCTTGGCTGTTTCTCCTGGATGTTTGAAAACTGCCCGGGCCTAGGCAGGTGCCAGTGGCTTGAGGCCTCATTGTGCATGCTTCCCTGGGACATGGGGTGGCGGCCTCAGCCTGGGCAGAGGGGTCCTCTGAGAGGAGCTGGGGGAGAGGGATGTGGTCCGTCCCAGCCAGCCATGGGGCAGTCCAGGCAGTCGATGGCGATCAGCCTCAGGGCCAGGGCGCTGACTAGAGGCCTGCGCAGGAACCCGCACCGGGGTGGGGGTGTGGTTTAGTTCCCAGCCAAGCCCCAGCGGAGGGCGCTGCAGCCGCACCACAGCAGCACGCTGGCTCTCGGCTCTGCAGCAGACGTCTTGTGTCTATAAATAGCCAAGAGATAATAAGAACAATTTCCTGGATGAAAATAAGACCTGAGTAAGGTGCAGCGGGGGAGGTGGGGAGGGAGGTCCATACTCTTCCACTCGCCCCCTCTTTACTTTGCCGTTGTGCTAACAGGGGGCATTTATATAAGATTGACTCTGCCTGCAGCCCCTCCGCGGATCAGCTCTTGGGGGTGGAGGGCTGGCCGCGTGCGGCTGGGAGAGGAGCCAGGCGGCTTGGGATCCTAATTAGGCCCCCGGACTGCCTCCCTCCTCCCCGAACCCAGGGTGCTCCTCTGCCTCAGAATGATGATTAATGACATATTTACTGTGTCCGGGCGTGTGCTTTTTCTGGGAAATAAAAATTCTGGTTCAAGTTGTTTGTTCCACCTAATTAGAGAAAAGGGAGATGTGTTCATTAAACAAGAGAAGAGCGAGTGGAAGGCAGGCTCCCACAGGAGGCTCACCCGGTCTTGGGGTCCCTGGGGGTCTGCGGGCCTGGGCCACGGGGTGTCCTGGGGGAGGGAGTCTGAGCTGGGCCAGTGAGGCGGGCTGACTCCCCCCGCCCCCCAGAAGGCAGCGGGGTGGCCTGTCTGCCCCAGCCAGCGTTTGGCCTTCATCTTCTCTCAGCCTAGTTTTTCTTTTCTCATTCCTTCCTAATCTCACTTTTCCTTTTTCCTTTCTCTTTCCTTTTCGTTAATTTTTCTCTTACAAATCTCCCCTTTCTCGCAGGCAAATGAAGCCTTTGGACTGCGCGGCCTTGAAAGTATGGGCCAGGTCAAACATTCTGTCTTTTGCTGATTCTTGTCACACCCCGCACTTCTCTTTTCCTCCTGTCTCCCTCTCCCTTGTTCGCTTCACTGAACTTGGCCCTGGGGATGCTCCATGGGCCCCAGTTCCCCACCTCCTGTCTCAGAAACCTTCATTAGTATGCAAATCAGCTCACTCAGTGGATTATTCATGGTGAGTTTTTTTTTTTTCCCCCTAGGGCCACCACCTCCAAGGCCTAGGATAGCCCTCCTCTATCTTGGTGGCACCAGTGTGCTGCCAGATGCCAGCCCAGGCTGCCCCATGTGACCCTGATGGCAGCTCCTGTGGGTCCACTAAGACCCAGCCTATCCGTGTGTGCAGATATGAAGCAGGGCGGGGTGTATATAGTCCACGTTCACAGGAGTGAGCGTGCCAGAGCAGTAGCCTTCATGGTTGGGCTTCCACCCTCTGACTGTGCGTGTGTGTCCATGGACCTCTGTCTACTGCCTTCTTCCAAGGTGCTTTTCTGACACTTCCAGTGGCTGTGTGAGACCTGGGGCTCATCTCTAAATCCGGCCTGCCCTGGTGCTGCTTTCTGTCTGTGACCCACTGCCCCATCCCAAGGGGCAGGCACTTGGCATTCAATTGGCAGTAGCCCTGGAGGCTGGCCTGGCCAGGGAGAGAATGCACCCTGTGTTTGGTTGTCCAGTGCAGGCAGCAGTGGCTGCACTGCTCTTTCCAAAGCCCCCTGGAGCTCAGCTGGGCAATGAAGAGCAAGGCTGAGCCCGAGAGATAGGAAGCCTGGTGATGCCTGCATGGAAACTCCTGGCGAGGGAGGAAAGGGGTTTGGAGGGAATGCAGTGGTTGGGGCCCCAACCCCAGTGCTAAATAGGGGATGTTCATTGATATGCAAACAGCCTGGAAAGGCTTTGAGTGAGACCTGATTGCCTGGCAACAGGGCCTCTTCTCTCTTCTACCCTCCTCGCTCACCTCCCCCACCTGCTGTCTTTTTTTTTTTTTAAATTTTTTTTTAATCATCTCTCTGCTTCCCCTTTTAATAGCTGGCTGGGGAATCTACGAGCGCCTGTTGTCACGTCTCTTGGATAGAGACATGAAGGAAGGTGGAGACATGCACAGTGCCGTTTGAGCAGACCCTGCAACTTCAGGGACCCCCTCTCTTGTGCTCTGGGGCCAAGAGTGATACCCTACACAAAGAAGGCTTGGAGAAGTGGCAGCAGCCTCTGCACTGGGGAGAGACTCTAGGTCCCTAAGATGGGCAGAATGGATGGGGGTGGTGGGGTGACTGGCAAGGAGGGAGTGCACAGTGGAGAGGGGGCTCATGGAAGGAGCTGGGTCCCAGTGAGGGCTCTCAGGGGTGTTGTTCCAGAGCTTCTCCTAGCATGGGTCCAGTGAGGCCCGCCGTCCTGGCGGTCGTTGGGTGGGCAGACCCTCGGGCAGGCAGCAACCTGCAGCTGGAAGAAGTAGAGAGGTAGGGCTGGAGGAAATGGGGATTCAGGGTAGGTAGATATGTACACAACTGGGTGTCGTAAGATCTAGCACCTCTTCCACCTGTCTCGGTGCCAGGGTCAAGGACTCATCTCCCTAGCTGGCAGCTGCTAAGAAGTAGCAGGTGGAGCAGGATGCTGGCTCCCCGGGAAGACATCTCCTTGGGCCCAGCCCGTACTGTCTTCCCTCCTATTTTCCAGCCTGTCCTGTCTCTCCTGGTTCGTGTATTTGCTGGCTTTCTGGATGAATGCCATGTGGCCTCCATTCTGGTGACAGGCCCAGAGAAGATGGCTCGTGGCTGGGTGTCCAAGAAGAGGACTTGGAGAGAGGCCTTGCCACCAGCTCCTATGCTTTTGCAGCCAGACACCCACTGGGATTTCTGGGTGCTCACCCAAGCACCTAGGCCGTGAGGGCTCTGGTGACAGTGTGTTTAAAGTGAGGCACTACCAGCCTGTGCTGGGTGATTCTCCTCCCAGGGCAAGGGGCCTGGCAATCCTCTGTGGTGCCATCCTTGATCCTACCAGCTCATCTGTCCCCTGCTGGCCACATGGCGAAATAGTAGAAATAATGTTCTACGGAACTAGAGTTATGTGACTTCTGAGGAGGGAGAACTGGGGTGAGTGAGACAGGGCCCTGGGAGGCGGGACCCAATAATACTAGCTAACGCATGTGAAGCCCTGACTCTGTGCCAGGCTCTTTATAGAGTGTTTTCAGTGCATAATTCCCTTCGCGTATCATAGCAGTCTTAACAGGTGTCTGGTTATCGTTACCCCATTTTGCAGCTGGGGCAACTGAGGCAGAGAGCTTAATTACCATATTATGTAGTGGATCTCAGGTTGAACCCAGGCCTTAGGACCATAGGACCTGTTCTATATGACACTGACATTCTCATATGGGAAATGTGGGTAGCAAGGGGACCCTTGGAGCCTGTGAAGATCAAGGGAGGGACAGGCAGTGACCCTAACAGCTATGTTTATTGTGAACTCACTCTGCCAGGCACTTTTCTCATTCAAGCCTCACAATCATCCTTTGAGGCAGGTGCTGTTGTTCCTCCCCTTGAATAGGTGGCAACACTAAGGCACAGCAAGGTTAGGTAGCTTGCCCCCCCTGCCCCGTCACAGAGCTAGAAGGTGCAAAGCCTGCATTCAAATTAAGGCTGCCCAGCTCCCAGGTCCACAGCCTTAACCACCACCATGTGACAATGCTGGGGGCTTCAGACCCGGGGCTGTAAGGGTTGCCTTTCAGGGTCTTTTCCAAGGACCTGGGACCCCCTGACTATGTATGCGCTTGTCTGTTTTTTCAGCCTCTGTCTCTGTCTCTGTGTCAGCTGCTCATGCCCCAGTCGCATCTCATGCATGGCTTGTCCGGACTGCTTTGCCTTCAGGGCATCAGAAGTGCCCATGTGAGTGTCACTGCAGAGGACTGGGCCCTGAAAGCTGTTCTGGACCATCCATCTTTCTCCATGTGCTCCATAGTCTCATAGCTTGTCATAGGCTCATAGCTTGTCAGAGCTGGCAGGTACCTGTTATGGACTGAATTGTGTCCCCCCGGATTTCATACGGTGAAGCCCTGATTCCCCACTGTGAGTATATGGAGAGATGGGACCTTTCAGGAGGAAGATGAGGTTAAATGAGGTCATAAGAGCGTGGTCCTATTCCGATAGGATTGGTGCCCTTACAAGAATAGGAAGAGACAGAGATCTCTGGTGGACATAGGGAAAAAGCCATGCGAGGACACAGCGAGAAGGTACTATCTTGAAAGCAGAAACCAGAAAAAGGAGTTTCACCAGAAACCAACCCTGCCGGCACCTTGACCTTGGAGTTTCAGCCTCCGGGACTGTGAGAAAATAAATGTCTGTGGTGTAATCCACCAGTCTGTGGTATTTTGTTTCGGCAGTCCTAGCCTACTAATTAATACAGAGTGTCTGATCCAACCCCTCTGTTTTATAGACAAGGAAACTGAGGCCCAGAGAATGACTTTCCTGGGGGTATTCAGAGCAGGGACTGGAACCCAGGTCCCTTGCTGCCTGGTGCTGTCATTCCTGTCACAGGCCAGCAGGAATGTGAACAGAGTTGAGTGGGCAGAGGGTGGAGCGTGACCTTCCTGTTGTGGTTTGTAGCAGCACGTGCCAGGCAAAGGGTCAAGGTGGCCCCCAGACAGGTTCAGCAAGGTGACTCTGACCTTTCTTGTCACCAGATGGGGCTGTGTCCTCTGTGGGACATAAACCTTGGCAGACCCAACTTCAGGGAGAGACTGGAGAGACACCCAGAATGGAAGGAACACCCCTTTCCTTCCTTTTCACCCTTGTCTGGAGGACACACTCCCTGTCCCATATTTTTGTATTTCATAGCACAACGGTGGGGCTCCCGCCCAGGACTTGAGTGTGGGAACTTATCTCTCAGTAGGCAGCTTCCCCCTGCATGGGCTTACATCTGAGGGAAGGCATTTGTCCTGGGTTTTGGCACCAGGCTCTGGGTGGGGGCAGGGGCCAGGCCTCTATCAGCAGTCCTGGGGCTGACTCCTTGGCAGGTGGTCAGCTTTGCACAGGAAAGACACAGCCTCAGAGAAAGGAAAGACACAGCCTCAGAGAATGAACAGCCTGCTTCATATCCTCCGCTGATGGTGAAGGCCTTGCTTATCTTTCCAGGGCCTTAGAAGAGGAGCTGGTGTAGATTAGCAGTGGGAAGCAGGTGGTGTACTTCCATTCTCTGAGGCCAAGGATGCCTCAGGGAGTGGAGAGTGGGGTACTGGAGGCCTGAACCTCCTGCTTCAGAGCCCAGGGGTGCTGCCTTGCCCTGGGCTGTGATACAACCTCTGAGCAACTGCCCATCTGTCTGAAGCCAGAGAGGCTCACGGAAAAGAGACTGTGGTTTCCACCCATTTGTCAGCTGAGCAGGGCAGTCACTCCCTCGTCGGGCCTCGGTTTTCCATCTGTAGATCCGGAAGTTGGACCAGCCATCCTCCCAGGTCCCGCTCATCTTTATAGGGTCTGTGGTACAGAAACCCTGTCTGCAGTTCTATTCACAGTCTCCTTGAGTGGAGTTTGGTGGGCACTGTTTTAAAATCTACCTGGTGTTTTATTTTTATTCAGGAAGGGTGAGGCCAACAGATCAGGAGACAACTGTCATTGAATAGGTAGTTGGTTATGGCATCCAAGAGAAGGGGCTCGGCATGCCACACGGGGCAGCACCAAGGGTAATCAGGAGGCAGAGGGAGCAGAGGAGAAAGCATGGACGAGAGCCTCTGTCGTCGTTTTGTGGGGAAGAAAGGACAAGGCGGGGTAAGCAGTCGAACAGTTTTAGGATTGGATAGTTTGATTCATTTCATCAGGCTGTAGGCTATGGGGGTGGCCGTTAGTTATTCAGTGCCTGGCCGTGGGGTTACTGGGGGCAGAAGGACGGCAGGAGCCTGATAAAAGGAGGTGATGAGGAATTGGACCCAGGATTGTTTGGTTTGCATGTCAAAGCTGTGTTCGCAGCATGTCTCTAGGACTTAGCTAACCGCAAGGGGAAGTTTCTGTATGCTGCAAGGCCTCAGGATGTCAAAGCATCATAAAATATAGAAAATAAACCACACGACTGACATCGAGGCCTGTTCAGGGCACTTGCGGAGCACCTAAATTATATGGATTAGAGAAAAGCACCCTTGTGGGCAGGTAGAGGAGGACGCAGGGCTTGGTGAGGGATGATGGGCTGGGTTTCAGTCCTCCCTGGCCCCTGAGCCAGGCAATTGGGACAGGAAAACACCTAAACAGCCTTACCTGGCAGCCCTGGAAAGATGGCCAGATTTAGCAAATAGACATATGGGACACTCATTTAAATTTGAATTTCAGATAAACATTGAATAATTTATTTTTATTTTAGGTATGACCCGTAAGTATGGTGTCATGCAATATTTGGCGTGTACTTCTACTGTTATTTGTTGTTTATCTGAAATTCAAATGTAACTGGCCATCCTGTATTTCTTCTGTCAACCCCGGGCCCTGGCCACGTCCGTCCTGCATTACCTATGCTTGAGGTCTTTGCCAAGCCAAGCAGTTACTCCAGGGAAGACAGCGAGAGGAAGAGAGATAGAGCTAAACAGCCGAGAGACGGGAAAAGTGGAATGAACAGAGCCATAGCATAGAGAAAAAGAGAGACAGAGAGGCAAAGGAGAAGAAACAAAAAGCGACAGGAAGACATACACTTAGAGAGAGCAAGAGCGCAGAGAGATAGGGAGAGGCGACCCCCTCCCCATGCAATCCCCATCCCCTCCTGCCCCCAGGCCTCACCTTGGAGTAGGTGGCCCCGTTGATGACCTCTCCCTTCCGCAGCCAGATGATGGAAGCTGCAGGCTTGGCGTTGTCTGCGTGGCAGGTGAGGTTGAGGGGGTCCCCTGCCCGCAGGCTGATTACGGGCCCCCCCAGGATGACGGGGTCATCGGGTGGCACTGTGGGGAGAAGGGAAAGAGGTCAGGCTGAGGGCACCCTGCCCCTCCGGCCCGGCGGGCAGGCTGGGATGGTGGGTTTTGTGGAGCGGATAACAAAAAATAATGATCATACTTTAATAAAACCTATAATCCTCTCGTATTATAGCAATAATAGCAACAACAGCAATAGTCCCGGACATATGCATTGCATATTTATTTGCAGAGGATGTTCATATCTTCGTCCCATCTTCTGCTCACGAGGAGCCTGTGAGGGGACAGGGCGGGCGTCATTAGCCTCTTTCATAGACCTGGGAGCACAGCTCCTCCCCTACGTAGTATCTGTAGTTTCTTTCTTCTTTTTTTTTTTTTTAAAACAAAACACTGTCACGTCTGTTGTCTAATTTAATCCTAACGACAATCTTGCTAGGTAAATATTATTATTATTATCCCAATGACACAAACACTTCCAGAAAACGAGGCTCGGCAGGGTTCAGTGACTTGCTCAAGGTCACGCTTCAAGGGAGTGGCGGGGGGGGTGCGCTGGAAGCTAGGCTCTTGACGTTTGAAGCGCCAGGCTGTCCCTTTCTTCTCAGGGCACAGGTGACAGGCAACCTTTCAAGGCTGAGACGGCATCTCAGAGGGCTGTGCAAACCCTGGCATCTCCTCAGCCTTTTATTCTTCCAGAATGGCTCTGGCTCTCTCACCCCAGAATCAGAACGCATCTCTCCTGCCCTGTTCTTTGCCCAGTTGCCATAGAAAGTCCATCCTTCCACCCAGGCCCCGTGCCAGCTTCTGTGCTTGTGGGCTCCGGGAAGATGGTTGCAGCAGCTCCAGACCTCGCAGGCTCTGCCTCCCAGCCTCCTCGTCCCTGCCAGGACTTGCTCTCACAACCTGCCTGCCTTCCCTCCCCTTCGCAGGGTCTCCCTTAATCTGGTACTCTCCCGGTGCACCTCCAGGAGGCTCTGGGGCACACCTTCAGCTAGTGGCTCTGTCTCTCCTTTCCTGCCTTGAGGAGGCCCAGTGAGTGCCGACTCCCAAGTTTCTATTTCCTGAGGAAAAAACAAACCCTCAAGGCTTCCAAGATGTCATCGTCAGCCCCAGGACTCCACCAGGGATCCTGGTCCAAGGAGGAAGGCTGGCCTCAGCCAACCCTGCCCAGCATGGGAGATGGGGGCTGGGTGTAGGCAGATGGTGAGTGTGGGCAGGACACCCACCCCACCCACCCTGTACCCACTCATTAGCACCAGAGGCCTCCTGGGTGCTGGTGTGGCCTGAGATAAAAGGGAGGCTAATGAGAGCTTTCCACAAATGGCGGTGGGTGTGACAGTTGCTGCTGAGGGAATTTTATCTCAGTGCAATAGGCGGGCCCCTTCCAGCAGGGAGGGCTGGGGCTGGGGCTGCTTCTTCCTTCCTTCTGAGGCTGCAGTTTTCTCCCCACGAGGTGTCCTGTCCGGGATGGAGGTGTTCCAGCTGGGCTTGCTGAGGGCCAGAGACATTGGAAAGAACAACCGGAAGCTTCAGGAATAAAATGAGTCCAGCGGTTCAGTATTGTGCAAAGTGCCCCGAGTCGGAGGGCGAAGCCGTGAAGACAGTTCCTTCACACGGTTTTGTTTCCTCAGATATAAAATGTGGAAGTTCAACAGGGGGGTCTGGACAGCTCCCTCCAGCACTGACATTCGCTGGGTCTGAGGCAGTGGTTCTCAACCCCGGCTGCGCAGCATAATCTTCTGGGGAGAGGTTTTAGAAATCAGGGCCATGCACTGACCAACTGAACCCACTCTCTGCTGGTAGACCTCGAGCATCAGGAATTGCTACAGCTCCCAGAGTACTGCAGTGTGTGACCAAGTTTGAGAACCAAGTGTTTCTGGGCCTTTGCTCAGGTGTATAACTTCTGTGATCACAGTGTGGAGAGCGAGGAGGACTTTTCATAAAACAAAGACAGTGAGGGGCCAAGCCTTTCCCTCCTGCTCTGCTAGTGCTGTATTTGAAATATTGGATTAAGGGAGTGCAGATGAAGAGAGAGGGTCGTGGGACTATGCTGTGTGAATACTCAGGCGTGTGCGCACACACACATACACACAGACTCACACACACACAAACATCCACCCTCAGAATGGGTCCTGATTACATCTTCCCAAATAAGTGGTTATCATGCCGGTTATTCATGTAGCTATGCATTATTGATTGGCCTTCGGCTGGCTGCACACCAGATGGGGTAGGAGGGGGTGCGGATGGGGCTGGGGTGTGTGGGGCGGGGTGGGTGAAGAGGGAGGATGTTTGGGGGCCTGCAGGCTGAATAGAAATCAACAGCCGCTCTGGCAGCTGCAGCTCCCGTGGAAGGGAGGGGTGGGGGCGACTTGTTACCTCTCCATTCAGACTGGGTCCCAGAGCTGGGGCCCTGGGAGGGAAGAAAGTCTGGAGCAGCCCGAGCCTGGAGATGCATTATTCATGCACCCCTCTCACAGGATTGGTTATTATCCTGAACCACTATAGAGTTTGGTCTCCTAATTTTTAATCACAGGGAAAGTGGGAGCGTTAGCCTTTTGTGATTAATCTGCAGATAAAAATAGTTGGCTGTTTTGGTGTTGTGCTTGTTGTCAGTCAGGAAAAAATGTGTTAACTGTTGGGTGACTGAGGCCTGAAGGCGACCTGAGTGGATCCCTGGCAGAGCCAGTCCCCACAGCTGGAAGCCATTCATGGGAGGCCACGACCCTACTACCTCCCATGGTCAGAAAGCTTTGGACTTCTGGACTAGAGCGTATACTAGGGGTGATCATCTGACTGTCCTTATCACACAGAACATCAGCTGGGCAGAGGGCAGAGTGGAGCTGGGGTTAGGGGGTTTCCATCTCACTCAACCTGCTCGTTGCCTCTGTGCCCAGCGTCTGCATGGCCTCGTTGGTCTTGATTTTGCTGGGTCGGCCGATCTCGCCTGAACAAGCCAGGAAGGTTCTGGAAGCAGGCCGTAGGCTGTGCCACTGGGGCTCCCTCCACACCACCTCAGATGCCACAGGGACTCTGGCAGAGGCGGGGAGTGGGCTGAGTTCGTGCCGGGGGGTCCAAGAGCTGACTGGAGTGGAGGGAGGGCACCCAGGGTCTCTGGCTGTTCCTGAGCAGCACCTCTCACACCTTTAGAATCTTCCTTCATCCCAGTGTCCCAGCTGCTGTCCTGCCCAGTCAGCCTTTCTTTCCTCCCTCCGGCCTCCCCTCCCGACCTTCCTCCTTCCATTTCTTTCATTCAGCCTCTTCCATGTCACAGTTTGGTCATATAATGGTTGAGAAAACCAGACCCCGTCTGTCCTCTTGGAGACCTTTGTTATTTGAGCATGTGCCCCGAGGGACCTGCAGCTATTCGAGCATGTGCCCCGAGGGACCTGCAGTACCGCATCACCTGGGAACTGGTTACAAATGCAGTCATTGTTGCTCCACCTCAGGGCCTCCTGAATCGGGCTGTGCATTGAGAAAAGACTTCAGGCAATTTGTGTGAAGTCAGTGTTTGAGGAGAACTGCTCTGAGGGCTTCTAGGAATGATTACAGACTGATGAGTGCTTTGCAGAAAGGATTGGACAGCGAGAGCACATGGAGGGCCCTTCAGCCCTCAGTTAGTGCCCTGTTCCCTCCCGACTTCCTGAGTTAGGTTAGAGAAAGGGCCTAGATGGCTCACTGGATACTGGGTTTGCAGTTAGCAGTCCGGTTTTATGACAGGTTCCTTGGCATAGGGCATTTCTTTGACTTAGAATGCTGGGGTTCTCTTTCCCCTTCTTCTTCTAGGTCTCTCTTCTCCAGCCTTCAAGACTTAGCTAAAGGGTTGCCCAGTCCATGAGGTCCTTCCGGAGTCTCCCGGTTGAACCAAGTGACTTTTGTCTGTGACCCCATAGCATTTTGGTCCTCCCCTGTCACAATAGCTAACCTATTTTATGGCAATGATCTGCATGTGTTTGTGTCTCCCCTAGATTGCAATCTTATCCTTCCTCGATCCCCATCACCTGGTATAGCACCTGCCACACTGGGGATATCTCATGTGATTTTTGTTGAGCAGAACTTGGCTTGAGTCCATTACTTTATAAGCTATATGATTGTGGGCAAGTTATATAATCTGACAACCTTGGCCCCCTTATCTTGGAAGTGGGGTAATAAAGATACTTGCAGTGTTATTAGGAGCTTTACCTTTTATGATATGAAGAATGCAGAGAGAGCTTTACCAAGAGCTGTGCAAATAGTTGTTATGTCTAATTTTTAGAATGATATTTAGTTTTCTTGCTATGTGGCAGGCACTGTGCCAAGGGGTCCCTTGTTTTATTCTCAGTTTCCTTCGAAAGAGGAACTTTGGAGATCTCCATTTTATAGATTAGGAAACTGAGGCTCAGAGAGGTCAAAATACTTGGCTAAGACAACACAGCACGTAAGTGGGAGAGTTGGTATTTAAACCCAGATTTGGTTGATCCTGTAATTTGTCCCACTAGCGTCAGAGCAGCTGACAGGCCGCCCTGGAAGCTGCAGACACCCCTTCACAAGCCTTTTCCATCACCCCTCTTGGCCACATTCTGACCCTTATCACAACCCTGGGATAGGCTATTCCTGAATGCCTGTGGCCATTTAGACCCCGCACTTCCTTCCCTCAAACCGAGTTACAGAAGGAGAAGGGGCGTGTGCCTAGCTCGCAGTTGGTGCTTGAGAGATGTCTGCTATGGGAGTCGACAAATGATGTTTGCTTTTGAGATCCTCGCTCGTTTTTGCCCCGTTGTTGGGTTCGGCGACACCTGGAATCCCAGCCTCTGTTCTTCACGCACCCAGATGCGCCACCTAATGGCCAAAGTGCAGAACTGTAGAATGTAAAGACAGAACCGGGGACTTGCCAGCTTTTAAGGATCTGCTTCTCAGAGCTAGAGCATCATTCATTCAGAAAATTCATTCGTTCACTCAGAAAATTTGCATTGAGCACCCTCTTTGGAAGCACTGGGGACACAAAGCTCCTGCCTTAGTAGAGTTGAGATCCTAACGGAGAGACAAGGCAATAAGTGAATTCATACATAATATATTGTTTGGTGTTGATAAATATTCGGAAGAAAAGAAGAACAGGTGGGGAATAGACTGATCCTGAGTTGGCTCTCAGGATTCTTTTCTGGTTTTCTCCTGTCCTCTCTGACTGTCACTTTCTGTCTTCTTCCCACTACAACCGTTGGTCTTCCCCAGAGCCTGCTCTTCCTGGTGCATGTCATTCTACACACTGTTCATGGAGAAGCACATTCCTTTCCTGTGGATTCAGCTAACACCTGTATGTTGATAAATTCCCAAAATGCATATTTCCTATTGTGGGGAACAGCACCACTATTCAGTGACCGAAGGCCAGAATCTACAACTCTTTCTTGGATTGTACTCTCTTTCATCCTGCCTTGTTAAGCCTCTGAATTCTCTGAAATCTCTCAAATGTGTCTCTCCGTTCCATTCCCGACAGTATTCCTGGCTCAGGATTGTCCTACCTAACATTCTCTCCCCATTTCTCCACACTGCCCCAGAGCGATCGTCACAAAAGTCTAGTCATTCATCCATCCATTCAATCATTCATTCACTCCCTATTTGCTGAATATCTAGAATTCCTTCGTTTAAAATCTTTCATAGGTCCTCATTGTCATCTGGATCAAGTCTGAACTTCTTGGCTCCTGCAGACCTCTCCAGCCTCATTTTTTATCACCTTTTAACTCAAATTCTCCATGTGAATAAGAATCACCTCTTGGAATGAATCACTCTCCCTCCATTGTCGCTTTCTCTTTGCTTGGCTAACTCGAAGGCCAGGCAGCTTGGGTTCAAATCCTGGGTCCCGCCTTTACTAGTCTGGTGCTCTGTCTTCTTGGGAAAGTAGAGATCTCTCTTTTTCTCTTGCCCTGTCCTCACCAGGATCCCCAGGGGTGAGTCCATGCTGACCTGCCTGGCTTGGCTTCTCCTCCCTCCAGTCTCCTGTGTCCATGAGAGTGAGGCTTTACTGCAGAGGCACATGTGAACCCAGTTGACCCTACTTGGAGCAGAGATGAGCCATCTCAGCTGAGCTCAGCTGAATCACTTGCTCATTACGTTTGGGGTGGTTGATTATGCAGCAAAACCTAACTGATATACTCGGTGGTAACCTATCATCTGGTGATGGCCCAAATCTCTGGGTTCCTGTAATTTCGAAACTGGTCCCACAGCATTGACTTTCTCTCCGTTCCACTTCGATCCTTTCTACCTCCACTATGGCCAGGTCACTATTCTGGAAACACAATCTCTGCTGCTCACGATTTACTGACTCCCTGCTGCTCCAGGATAAAAACCAACTCCTTAGCATGGAGGATATTCAAGGTTCTCTACAGTTAGGTCTTCTCTATCCAGTTCTTGCTCCCATGACCGAGTGGGACTGGTCTGTTCACCTCCCTGCAAGGATAGCCTGCCCTTGGAGTTCCTTCTGCTGAAGATGTCCAGACATCGTTTTAACTGGCCGGACCCCATCCTCTCTTCAGTCAGCTCTCAGGCTGCCCTTGCCTTTTTAATTCTTGGTCATTCTTTAAGACTGTCACCTTCTCCAGGAAGCCCCTCTCAATCTCAGGCCCTCCCATCGCTTGTCCAGCCTCTGCTCTGCCCTAAAGCCCTGTGCCACCTCAATAAGCTCATGTGGGCTTCAGTACCACTGCCACTGACTGCTCCACTAGCATGAGTTTCTGGAGGGCGTGTCCCTGCCAGGTTTTTGTTTCTATCCCAGCACTTAGTATGTTGTCCAGATCGTAGTGAGCACTTAATAAATAGTTATTGCCTGGTACCTCACATGATCCATTGAACTGGAAGCAAAACTTTCCTGCTCCCCTAGCATGGCGCTGGGCCTTCTCCACTGACACTCGGCACAGTCCGAGTGCATGGATCTGTGTGCCTGTTTCAGGTTCCCCAGATTCCAGAGTAGGAGGCTCGATGCCCCTTTGCATTCCCCCCGCCCCGCCGCCCGCCACCTAGCATATTATCTTGGACATAATTCTAAGAAAACACCAACAATAATATAAATAATAGCTAACATTGATGTAGGGCTAACAACACTTCTAGAACTTACAGTCGATAAAAATCATCATTAAATCCTCACGACAACCCTAGATAAAGTAGATATAGTTATTATGCATATTTTAGCGATGGGGAGACTGAGGCACAAATTGGTTAAATTACTTGCCCAAATGAGCAACAGATTGCACATGATATAGCTTGTTTCAGTCTCTTGTTCTGTGGCACAGCCTCAGCCTCCTAGATGTCATGGTCAGTACCTTGCCTCCAAGTGCTGCCATAGTGATGAGGGGGCAGTGGAGGCAGGACGGGGAGGAGCCTCCTGGGGAAGAGAGGCTGGGGTGGTGGGGTGAGGGCAAGGGAGACAGATGCTGTCAGGGACAAAGTCAAATCAAGTCACTTGTTTTCCCCCCTCGAATTAGGAAGGGTGAGCATTCTGTTTATTTTCCATTAAACCTTGAGAGAGGGTCTGAGCCATCTTATCAGTGAGGAGCTGTTTGTGAGGAGAAAGAGGTTTCATTAATACTGAGCAGACAAATCTCAGGGTGTATGCAGAGCAGAGGGAGATGGGGACGGACAGTGGGCCCCGCACAAACAGAGCCGTGTGTGTGCGCACGCGCGCATGTGTGTAGGCCTTTGAGTGCCTCTGTGTACCTCTGTGCACGTCTGTGTGTGTGCACATGTGTGTCCACACGCCTCCTGGCTTTGGGTGCTAGTGGGCGGTGTGTGACCAGTGTGTGGAGAGCATATGTGGGGGGCTGAGGTAGCCTCCCTTTCTGTGGGCAGAGGGAGAAACCAGCTGGGAAAGGGAGACCTGTGAGAGCTGCAGTCAAAGGGAGATCGTGGAGTGTGGGGTCTTAGGGTGGGGGGATGGTGGTTCGGAGACAAGCAGAGGGCGTGGGTGGCCCCCTTGAGCCAGCTGGGAGGTGGGTGTCCTGCTGGGGGTTGGAGGCGGGGCTGCTCCCTTCTCCAGCTCAGCGCCTGTACAGATGGCCACAGGACAACGTGAGAACCCTCCTTAGGTGTGTTTGCGGGAGTAACTGGCAAATACCCACTTCACAGCGCCTTTCAAAACTCTTCAGCTAGTTCTGACCTTGACTTGATTTTGGGGTTCTCCTGATCAGCGTCTGTACAGATGGCCACAGGACAACGTGAGAACCCTCCTTAGGTGTGTTTGCGGGAGTAACTGGCAAATACCCACTTCACAGTGCCTTTCAAAACTCTTCAGCTAGTTCTGACCTTGACTTGATTTTGGGGTTCTCCTGATCAGCGTGGCTGGCCCTGGGGGAGAAGCTGAGTATGGAGGCATAGGCTGACATTTACTTGTTTTTTTTTTTTTCTTTCTTTCTTGTTTTTAAATTGAATTCTAATTGACATACAATATTAGTTTCAGGTGTATAGCATAGCGATGTGATATTTTTATACATTACAAAATGATCACCACAGTAAGTCTAGTTGCCATCTGTCATTTTACAAAGTTATTACAATATTATTGACTATATTCCCTGTGCTTACATTACCTCTCTGTGACTTATTTGTTTTATAACTGCAAGTTTGTACCTCTTAATCCCCTTCACCTATTTTGCCCCACCATTTATTTACTTAAACCTCACAGTGACCTCAAGCTGTGGGCCCTTGTAGTGTCTTATTTTACAGATAGGGAAACTAAGGTATAGACTGGCCAATCCTCATGAGGCGAGTCACACAAGTTGTAAGTGGTAGAGCCAGGCACCTGGATCTGGCCCTTGCGAGTCCAGCAGCCCACTGGGAACCTTGGCGTCACAGGCTGCAGGGGAATGACCCTAACCCTAACCCTAACCCTAACCCTAACCCTAACCCTAACCCTAACCCTAACCCTAACCCTAACCCTAACCCTCTGTGGCTTTCCCGGCTCTAAGGCAGCCATTCTGACCCAGCAGAAGACTGGCGGTTCTTGAGGTGTCTGGCTAGTCCCAGAAATAGAAAGCAGAACCGATATGCTTGATTTGGCTACGGGCTTCCCACATGGCCATGAACCTCCTAGAGGAGCTCGGTGCTTTCACTAAGGAGAGAAAGGAGGTCAGAGAGAAACCTTCTTGACTGGTACCCAGGAGCCTCAAAAATCTGTGCAGAAACTGAGGGGTATGGCCAAAGGGTCACGCCATTAAAGGGGTTTAAAAAAATAGACCTAAGAAATTCCAATGATCAGCTTCTAAACTGAGAGATTAGGAACATCCGTTTTTGCGTTATAAAAATGTGCGTTTGTTCCACATGGTAGTTGGTGGAAGGTGAGAGGAGAAGACGGGGAGGGGACAGAGTCGTGACAGAGAGAAGGGCAGGGAGGGGACACGTGGGGAAAGACAGGTAACGAGGAAAAGAGACAGAGCCAGGCGAGGGGCAAGTCATCCACTGGGACAAAGATCAACGTGGGGAGAGAAAAATCAGCGTCTCTCCTAAGGGGGAACCAGAAGGCCGCAGGCAGCATGCCAGGGATAGAAAGAGAAGCGAGGGGCTTTCTCAGGCCTTTTGCCACAAAAATTCATTTCAGGGAATCTCAGAAAACCACTAAATGTACCTTTCAACTTTATGCAAATTTTCCGAGTCCTCTATTTGCCAGAATCCTAAGAGGAAAAATCAAATTCTTTTTCTGATCTGAGCCTGTTTTGAAAAAAATATAAGCCTCTAAATTTAAAAAAAGGGCATGCTTTTGGAATTCATTATAAAAAAAATGTTTTAACGTTTATCTATAGTTTGGCGTTACAGATATTTTTGAAATCTTCTATCTTCCTCATTTTTCTCAGAAAAAGAGAGAGAGAGACCACATTTCTCTTCAAAAGTTGCTGAGCATTGCATTTCACTTTACACGGAGAAGATACATTTTATAATATTCCCGCTTTACGATCTTTCAGGGTATTGCAATGGAAGAAGTCAAAAGGCTGCTGCCTCTTTGTAACTAGAGGGCGTCACTCAGAGAAAGCAAGTCATGCACCTTGGGTGGAGGCTGTCACAGATTGGAATTGTGGAAGCTGACTCTGAGATGGAGATCTGAGGAAGTTTAGCGGGGCATCTGCTCAGAACCACTCCTGATGGGAGTGAAGGAAGCAAGATTGGACAGAGAAACAATCTGAACCCTAATGGTGGCTTGGGAAGGTCTGAGCAGATCTTACAGGGAGCTGTAAAGGGATGGCCCTCAGGGTTGTCCCATTTAGGGGCAGGGGATGGCCCCCCACATCCTGTGGGGGACCAGTCGCTGGAAGTAGATTTCCTCCTTTTAGCCACAGGTAATCCCCAGAGGGACTCAGCAGAGCACTGGCTGCCTCCAACACCCCAGCTGCTGAGGGAGTGAATCCTTCTGTCTTTCTGTCTTGAAAAATGAAGGGGAGTTGGGTGGCACACCACAGCATCCACTGCAGGGGTGGTGCTCATGGCCTCCTCTCCCAGAATGTCCTCTTTTTCTCATCACTGCTGAGGTGGGGTGGAGTGGTTTTGGCACGAGAATGCTCTGTTTCACAATACAGTTCCTTAGGGGAAGAGTTTGGGTATTTGGCAAGGAGGAGATCCTGGCCCTACTATGTGCTCTGGGCCCTATTCACCAGATTAGTGAAGAACTCCCCTTCTGCCTCTGGTCATCCCCACAGCTAACGTCTGCTCGTGTCAGTGGGTCTGGGTTTGGGGCCGTTTGACCCCTGGCTCTCCATCCCCAAGGGAGAGGCATCAGGGGGGTGAAGAAAGAGCACGGGCTCTGCTTTCAGATAGACCTGGGAATCATCTCACAGGATGACCTTGGACAAGTTTCTAAACCTTCCTGAGCTTCGGTTTCATCCTCCGCACAGTGAAGCAAACACCGGCCTCGCACGCTGCAGGATGAACAAACAGCATGTCTGGTGCTCTGTCACTGTGACAGCGAGCTGGATCTGCACTAAGGGGAAGGGTGAGGCTGAAGACCCGCTGCCTTTGCTCCTGTTCTATGGGCTGCTCCCCTGGGTTAAGGCAGAGTGTCAAAAAGGTCAAGTCTGATATAAGATTTGCAAATAGGTTGCCTTTTCATTGTGTCGATTGTTTCCTTTGCTGTGCAGAAGCTTTTTAGTTTGATGTAGTTCCAATTGTTGATTTTTGCTTTAGTGGTTTGTGCTTTTGGGGTCATATCCAGTAAATCTCTGCTAAGACCAATGTCAAAGGGCTTTTCTCCTATGTTTTCTTCTAGGAGTTTTAGGGTTTCAAGTCTTATATTTAAGCCTTTATCCGTTTTGAGTTAATTTTTGTGAGTGGTGTAAATGAGAGTCCAATTTCATTCTTTTGCATGTGGCTATCCAGTCTTCCAAACAGCATTTATTGAATACTGTCCTTTCTCCATCAAATATTCTTGGCTCCCTTATCAAATATTAGTTGACCGTATATGTGTGGGTTTATTTCTGGGCTCTCTATTCTGTTCCATTGATCTATGTGTCTTATTGTTATGCCAATACAATATTGTTCTGATTACTATAGTTTTGTAATATAGTTTGAAATCAAGAAGTATGATGTCTCTTGCTTTGTGTTTTTTTCACCCCGTCAGGATTGTTTTGGCTATTTGGGAACTTTTGTGGCTCCATACAAATTTTAGAATTTTCTTCTTTCTCATAGCTGAATAGTATTCCATTGTGTATGTGTGTGTGTGTGTGTGTGTGCATCTCCTTTATCCATTCATCTATTGATATATACTTAGGTTGTTTTCATATCATGGTTATTGTGAATAATGCTGCAATTAACATGGGAGGTGCAGATATCTCTACGAGATCCTGATTTCAATTTCTTTAGCTATATATCAAGAAGTGGGGTTGCTGAGTCATATGATATAGTTCTATATCTAATTTTTTAACGAACCTCCATACTGTTTTCCATAGGGCCACACCAATTTGCAGTCCCACAAGCAGTGCACCAGAGCTTCCTTTTTCTCCATACCCTCACCAATACTTGTTATCTCTTTTCTTTTTGATTGACAGCCATTCTAACCAGCATGAGGGGACCTCCTGTGGTTTCGATTCGCATTTCCCTGAGGGGTAGTGATGCTGAGCACCTTTTCACATACCTGTTGGCCATTCGTATGTCTTCTTTGGAAAACTGGAACTATTCAGTTCCTCTGCCCATTTTAAAAATCAGGTTGTTTGTTTTTTTGTCAAGTCGTATGAGTTCTTTATAAGTTTTGGATATGGAGAAAGAAGACGTGGGGAGCTGGCCTGGGAAGGAGAAGGATGCTCTCCAGACATCCCTAATGTTTACGTAGGTATCTAATGGAATACTTTCAGCTATGAGAAACAAGGAAATTCTGCCATTTGTGACAATTAGCATAAACCCTGAGGGCACTGTGCTAAGTGAAATAAGTCAGACAGAGAAGGACAAATACCATATAATATCCCTTGTATATGGAATCTTAAAAAGCTAAATTCAGAGAAATAAACAGTAGAGTGGTAGTTGCCAGGGGATGGGGAAATGAAGAGATACTGACCAAAGGGTACAAACTTCCAGTTATAAGATAAATAAGATCTGGGGATCTAATGTACAGCATGGTGATTATAGTTAATAATGCTATATTATATACTTGAATGTTGCCAAGAGAGTAGATCTTAAATGTTTTCGCCACAAAAAAAGAAATGGTGATTGTGGGATGAGGGTGAAGATGCTAGCTAATGCAATGGTAGTAATCATTCTGCAGTATATAAATATATCAAATCAGCACCTGTGTACCTTAAACTTATACAATGTTATACGTCAATTATATCTCAACAAAGCTGGAAAAAAGAAAACTCAAGCCAAATGATAATGTACAATGTGAGAGAAACAACGTGGAAAGAACCATGGTGCCTAATGGTGACAATGCCATGCATAACCTTATCAGATCTGCCCAGAATGCCATACAGGGCAGGCAAGCTGGTGACAGGGTACAAAACTTAGGGGTGGGACTGGCCTGGGATGGAGAAGGATGCTCTCCAGACATCCCTAATGTTTATATTAGCTTTCCGTTTTACACTATACACTAAACCTACTAGGTGAGAAACTGTGCTGGATTCTCTCCCCATTGTCACCCCATTGAGTAGATATTCTCGTGGTCCTAGGAGGGAAGCGTTGTTCGATGAGGAATCAAAGCTGAGTGTCTCAGACCTCAGAGCTTTTCAGTAAAGAATGAGGGTTTTAATCTCACTTTCCTGACTTCAAGCCTAGAGTTTTTTCTACTTGATTGCTTTCTAGTAGGGGCTGGGTAGCCTGGGGTGGTGTGAGAGCTCAGGGTACCCATGTCCAGACTGTGAAGGGTCCCCCACCTCTGAAGGTGGCCTCATGGGTTAGCTGTCCACCAGCCCTAATTGTGGCACAAAGATCTTGAGCTCTGCATGCCTGGGTCTCCTTCCAGGCTGGACCCCACATGCTCCCACTGTCTCTGACACCCTGGAGCCCACTCTAGCCCTTTCACTCTTCAGGGAAGGCAGATCCTGATAGGATCCTCGGTGTGTCATCATCACCCAGAATGAGAAATTCCACTCACTACTATGTGTCCTGGACCTCAAATGGGAGGTCAGTTCTTTTTGTTCTAAGTCTGAGTGATCATTTCTGACATGGAAGGATGTTTTTGTCCCCTTTTACTTTGGTGGGCCTCACTCTTGCTGGGCTTGGGGAGGATGGCCCTCATCTGGGTGCTGTGAGAGCAGCGTGGACCCTCTCCATCACCCCCTCACCCCCGCCCCCACCTCCCACCCCTGCCACGGGCAGTGCTGGTGCTAGGTTCTCTCCCTGCAGCTACTCCAATGCGTAGTTACCCTCACTGCCCTGGGAGGTGGGTGGGAAGGGGCTGCTCTCTCTTCCTGGAAGGTCTGTCTTTTCCTTTCTGATTTGCAGACACCTACACGATCTTTAGGCATTGCTCAGATGCCTCCTCTCACCTCCGCTAGACTGTGATTGATCAGGGGGCAGGGACCAGTCTCATCCGCTTCTGTGTCCCTGTGCTCAGCATGACACCTTAGCCAATGCTCCCCTTTGCCCCTGAAGATTTCTTCGCATGGGACTCAGGGTGGCTGGGTGGAGGAGCTTGGCTGGAGGTGACTTCTGGGGGGAGCAGCCCTGTCTTATTCCTCCTGTCTTCCTGTTCCAGCTGAGAGCTTGCACAGAGCCAGGCTCAACAGATGAGCATTGAATAAATGGACAAAGTTTAAGAAGGGACAGCTACAGGAAGGGTGGGGTAGAAGGCACAAAGCTTATGGATGGGGATGCTTTGAGATGGGGCAGATCTGAAAACATTAGGATGTATCAAGCATTGCTATGTTCCAGAAGGTTCCCTCTGGCCTTGCTGGCACTCCATGTTGGATTCACAGAAGCAGCTGTTTTTTGGGCTCCTAAGGACCTTGCTGATTTGGAGGTGGCTACAGGCATTTGAATCACTTGAGCCTAGGCCCAGGCAGCCAGCGTCCCTCGGCGTTCCTGAGACCTCGAACGCGCCCACCTTCTGCGTCTCTCTTACCCCCTGTGCTCCCCACTCTCCACCTTCAACCACCCTTTTCTCTGGGACCCACCAGCCAGGCTTAGGATCCTTGGATCCTTCATCACCTCCCTTCTTTTTGTTGTCTCCCCCCCAACAAGCTTTCCCTTTGTTTTTTTTTTTTTTTTGATTAGCCGTTAAGTCCCTGGAAAGCGTTCCGGGTATGGTAGATGCTCTATAAAAAGAGATGAGACAGCACTGAGTTGCTGTGAGTGTCCTGGGATCAGCCTGAGTCAGAATAGATGGGTTTCAGTTCAGGTCTGCATCACTGTCACTATGCAGGAACCTGGGGGAGTAAGTGCTGCATATATTGGTCCGAATGCAAAAGTATCGCTAGGGAGCAGCCCATAAGCTGCTCTGACGAGTGGATGGGGTGAGGTGCTCAGTGCTGGTTGGAAGTGAAATGCATTGGCTGTGTCTTAAAGCCAGTCGGCTTCCTGTGATAGGCATCAAGGTTCGTGGCCAGAGGTCTGGATAATCCAAACCTGGTATATAATTGAATATATCATTTGCATTTGACTTTGGAATGCATTGTGTGAGTGTGTGTGTGTGTGTGTGTGTGGGGTGGGGGGGGGCGGAAGACAGGCAGCTTTACTCTTTGCGTATGTTTATTTAAGACTCCCGTTAGTTACTTTACATTCACTGGACAGAGCCACCACCGGGAAAGGTGGGCAGAACATTCTCAGCATTAAGCAGTCCTCAGAGGTCATTGGAAATGTCCAGGCCTGCAGTCTACAGGTGCTCAGAGTTCCTCAGGACTAGGATGTTGCCTTAGTGAACATGCCACCAAGGCCTCTCAGTTATTAGCTGCATGGCCTTGGATGAG
>NW_011888911.1:1864675-1866306 GCF_000151845.1 Pteropus vampyrus | reverse complement strand
TCACCTCGGTTTCCTCAGGGCTTATCAAGGGCATATTAGTGCTTACAGATGGACATCCAGTAACAAAGAGGCCACTGATATATAGAGATGGTCTATAGATAGTCTCCACTCGCATTGAAAGAGGAAAATGTGTTTAAGCTGCAGCATGAGGGAGTGAGGTTAGATGTCAGGAAGAACCGTCGATAGAGACACAGCTAGGGTTGAGAAGTCTGGTGTCTCTCCAGAGACTCCCTGCCACATCAGGATGAGTTGAGTGTGGCATGGCGACATGACCCCGAGGCAGGGGGATGGATCCGATGGTTTCTCAAAGCTCTCCCAGTTCATGTCTACTGACATACTTGGTTTTCCTAAAGTTTCTTCCCTGCTCCCAATTAGCCTCTGCCTATCTAGTTCTCTTAGAGGTGCTTCTAATTGTAGAGGAGGAAGGAGAAGAGTGCAGGGGCCAAGGGTGCAGGGAAGGACGGGGCTGAGGCCAGGAGAGGTAGGACGAAGCTGCTAATCCCCACTGTCAGGCAGCAAGCCTCTGTTCCTGGCCCTGCTCCTGCTGTTGGTGGGGGAAAGCCATCAGGCAATTTTTATGGCTTCCTATGAACCTTTGATAAATTTTCTTTGAAAGAGCCCTTTCTTACAATGGTTTATGCCTCAACAAATGTTAATGGCGAAATATCAAGATGCCAAAGGGGCTCTGAGGTGGACTGTGCAGGGGAAGACTCTGGCCTCTTACTGGCTCTGAGCCCCTAGTCCATGGAATCCACCTTTTAGATGGTAGCTCTGGAGCCCCGGCTGAGAGCCAATGGCCATAGGACTAAATGGAGACCTCTAGGCAGGGCAGAGAGGCTGGTCTTCCAGAAAGGATGCACCAGGCAGTGAGAATGGAGGAATTAAGTTAGACAAGAAGCAGAATTTTCTGACACTGCCTTGAGCTCCAGAAAGGTCATGGAATAGCCTTAGGTGCTCTGGCTGACCAGTGAGGAGTGGTCATTTGCAGTGCATGTTGAAGAGCATTTTCTCCTTAGTTATTACCTTGAATCTCACGATGAGCCATGAGACAGGTGGGTCAGGGCAGGGCAGGGCAGGGAAATGTGGGCTCATCAGGCTCAGAGGGTTGCCCAGCATCGCACGGCAGGGATTTGAGCTGGAATTTGAACTTGACAGGTCCAGAGTGTTTCCCCACAGCACCCTCGCCCCACGGCCTCCTGCATCCTGCACTCACCATCCCCAGCTGGCCCCACCTGGACAAACACGGAGCGACATCGCTGACTCTGAGCTGGCTCGTGTTCCTATGCTCCCTCCCTCCGGCCCTGGGTCCTGGAGCCCTTTCCTGGTTCAAGGGCAGGCGGTCCAACACCTCTGCCCCAACTCAGGGCCCGGCACAAAGTTTAAGGGCATGTCAGAAGCCTCAGTAATGGAGACGAACAATATTTTAATGAAAATTAAAAAGATCAAAACTAGTAAAAATACCCATGGTCAACAAAATGTCACAATTTTAAACAAAGACAGGACAATGAACTGAAGTTATTTAAAAATGGTTTAAGATGGTCACTTGGTCAAGAGAAATGATGAAACACGGCAATTCTCTCAAAAGTGAGATAAACAAAGTGAAGCAGATTATTATTATTATTATTATTATT
>NW_011888911.1:1824670-1863420 GCF_000151845.1 Pteropus vampyrus | reverse complement strand
TGGCTGACCTCAGAGTGGTTCATGCTCCAGTTCTAAGTTCTGCCTCCTCCCTGAAGCCCTCCCTGACTATCTACTTCCCTCACTCCCTTCATTGTCCCACTAGTTTCCATGTGGAACCATCTCCTGTATGTACAAGTAGCCTCCCTCAGCAGACTCTGAATTCTCCGAGGGCCTGGGTGATGGCTTACACCTAAGGTTTCCTCCTCAGAGCCAGTACATGCCAGCAGCCATGCCTTAGGAATGAGGTGGCCCTGAGGGTGCTCTCAGATCTGTGGCTCTCAGGTATGTGGAGGGCGGGAGGTGGGGTATCTACCTGAGAGAGGGGCCCTGTTAGTGTCACAGGCAGGATCATGGAGCAGGAGTGGAGCTCAGAGATCACACCTAGTCTGTCTCCGGAGTTCTAGTTCTGATGTTTCAGCAAGTGGCAACTCCACCCTAATAGCAGTTCAGGCCCAACGCCTTGGGGGTGCCCTTGACTTTGCTCCCTCACACCCCAATTGCTGTGGCTCCACCATTGAAATATACATAGAGCTCGTTCCTTCTCACACCTGCACTGCTATTGCCCTAGGCAGTCGCCATGAACGAACACCTGGACCACACACACAGTGGCTCAAAGCTTTTGGTGGTTTCTTATCTCAAGAAGAGTAAACATCTGAAGCCATTATCGTGGTCTGCAAGATCCTCCCATTTAAGCCCCTTGCCCCCTCTGACTTCATCTCCATCACTTTCTCCTTTATTCCCTCTGTGTCAGTCACACAGGCCTCTTTGCTGTTCCTAGAAAATGACAAGAACACTCCCGCCCCAGGGGCTTTGCACTCACTGTCGCCCTGTCTGGAAGGCTCTGTCTCCAAATGTTTGCTTGGCTCACGCCTTTGCATTCTTCGGGTCTTTGGTTATATGTTACTACTCAAAGAGGCCTTTCCTGGTGTCCGTATCAAACAGCACCTCTGTACCCCACTTTCCACCTCCTCACCCTGCTTTGCTTTGCTTTATGGCACTCATGACATTATAGTATTTGTTTGCTAATCGTCTGTCTCCTTCCACTGGGGGAAGCTCTATGAGAACAGCAACTTTTTCTTTTATTTACCCTTATAACTTTAGTGCTTAGACCAGCAGTGCACGCAGTAGGTGCTTAAGATAAATGGCTTAGCCCCTACTAGCTGCCTGATGGGGGACAAAGTTCTCCCATCTGCGTAGATCTGGATGGACTTCCATCCCGTCAGGGCACGTCCAGCTCTCACGGTCTGGTTGTGGCCCTTCTGCACCCGATGGTCCCCACTTTGCATTAGGTTAGCGCTTTACACTTTTCCAAAAGCTTTCACATACAGGGTCTCAATCATCTTCTTGGCAATCCCCGGAGGCTCACAGTGGTAAAGTGAGATGTCCCAGGTCACCTGCGAGTTAGAGGTAGAGACCGAGTCAGAGTTTGGGCCCCAGGGCCCCTACTCGTCATTCCAGCCCTGCAGGGTCGCCCGTGGCCTGGTTCATGTGTGCTCTATGAGACCCAGGCCCAGGCCCAGGCCAGCCCCTTGGGAGGTTTCTGAGCAAATCTTTGGTCTCTCCAGTCTGCACACAGTGACACGTGAGTCACTGCTCTTGCTTATTTTATGATGAGGAATGATTATAATAAAGGACATTAATCACAGGGAATGATGATGACTTGCACTTGGGGGTTCTCTAGCCTGGTTTTGCTGAAGAGCTCAGGGTGCTTCCATTCATTTCATAAAGCCTCTGTGAACAGTGAGGACATTCAGAAACACTTGCTGCTATTTTATAGTTAGGAAAACAGAGACTTGGAAAGCTGCAATAACTTGCCTAAGGTCTCAGAGTAAGTCAGGGGAGGGATTAGAACAAATACAGCACGGTGCAACACCCAACAAAACCCTAATTGTGATGTTTGGCAATTTCTATGGTGTAAATACTTCCATTATAGCCGATTTCAAGCTACCTACATGTCACTGAGCGCCGGCTCTCATGGGCCAGTATGAGCTGCTTCCAGCACAGCACTGAGCCAGGGTGACAGCTTCTCACTTCTCTTCAGAACTTGACCGTTTACAAAACACTTTCGCAGGCAGCACTCATCTGAATAACAACCCTTTAGATAGGCAGCTATTACGCCCATTTATCGAAAGAGAAAACGGGCCATGTGCCCTTGCAGGTATGCTGGCCAAACAAGGACTGGCGAAGCTGGGTCAGGGAAAGAGTGATGAAAAAACCCGGCCTGGTTAAGTCCTCTGTCATTTCCCAATCAATCGGAGCAGGTCTTGGGCTCCAGAACACACTGGATGGCTGCTGCTGAAGGTCAAGCTGCCTTAGCTTGCAGGTGACCTTGGTGGTCATTCATCTGCTTCACCAACTTTACTGAGTGCTGCTATCTGTTGGGCCTGGGCTGGGTGCTGGGTGCAGAGAGCAAGGAGGCCTGGTCCCTGACCACAGGGGACACACAGAACTGTGAGACACTCATAGAACTCAGGACTGTGTGGTACGTGCTGTCACAGGGTGGTGCATGCCACTATGGAGACCTAGAAAGAATCCTAAACAGGATTGGGGAGGTTCAGAGGGCTGAGGCCTGAAGGGGACTATGCAGCAGGCTAGGGGAGGGGGGAGAGTGAGAGGAGTCTTTCATGTACAGGAAGGTGAGATAGGATCGTGTGTGTAGATGCTCGAGAGAAGATGAGTGAGTTGGAAGCACATAGGGGGAGAGCTAAGGCCGGAGGCAGGTGGATCCTAAGGCAGACATTCTTGCCCAGGGTTTCTGTTTCTGCATCACCTGGTCCCCAGTGCCTTTCCAGCTCTCATATTCCATGGCTTCATGATTCTGAGTCTGTTCAGTCTCTATGAGTTTGCTACTGAGAATTTGGAGTGCCATCAGGCAGATGCCAGCCTGGCCAGAGTCAATCAAAACCACATTTGGATTCCAGACCTTGGCAAACTGACCTCCTATTTACCAGTCTTAAATCCTTGGCTTCCTAGAGCTCAGTGGAGGCATAAGAGGTATCTGCTGCCTGCGCCCTGCCCTCCCTGTCCCCAGGGGTAGGGGTGGTATGGGATCGGCAGGTGCCCATACATGGATTTTAGCCATAAGACGCCAGGGCTCGTGGGAGCCAGCAGGGCACGCTGTGTGTCAGGGAGAGAGGTGGGGCGGGGTTCTCACATGTGGGTGGCTGATGGAGGGGCAGATGGCTAAGGCTCCAACCTACTCTGGGTGCCCCACAGAAGCCCTAAGCAGCTGTGTAAGAAGTCACAGTGCTGATGAGAGATGACCCAGGAGCCCCAGAAATCCATCCCCAACTGTTCATGTCTTCCCAGCCCAGCCACCAGACTCACAAGTAAAGGACACTTTGAGAAGGCCCAGCCTCTCCTATGTCTGATTACAACAAGACACCCTGAGCCAGAACCGTTCCATAGAGCTGTGTTTAGTTTCCTGACCTGCAGAAACTGTGCGAGCTAATAAGTGATACTTGTTGTCTGAAGCCCCTGAGTTTGGAGGTGATGGGTTACATAGCAATAGACAACTAGAACAGCTTTGGCAGAAATGGCCAGCCAATTCTCAAAGGTACTTGTGCTCAGAACACTGTGCGGCACTGTGCTGTTCGTAATATGCCTTCCTATACACATTCGTCTTGCTTTTGTTGATAACCCTGAACACTGGCGGGGCAGGTATTCTTAATTCTTATTGTATAGTTGAAGAAACTGAGGGTCAGAGAGTCTAAGTGATTTGGACAAGGGCACACAGTGCTACTAGGGCCTAGGAATCTGATCGTCACTCTGGTGCCTTCTCTACCACACCGTAGCTCCTCTGCAACTCATTTCTCAACTCCATGAGACCTCAAGTGTTTGGCCAAGTTCAGAGTGGGGAGTGGGTGTTATGGAGGCAATAGAAAGGAAGACCTCTGCGAAGGGAGGGTGGAGCAGGGATTCCTGGAAAAGGAAGTTAAGTCCAGGGTAAGTATCTAGGAATTGAGGGCTAGTCCTGGCTTTCTGTCTCCACCGGGTCAGAGCTCTGAACAGAAGCCCTCAGAAAAGCTGGGGGGCAGGCATGAGGATCTCAGGGCAGGTGTGCTGGGCAGGGAGTCAGGGCTCAGGAAGCAGGGCTCAGCCAAGGGGGACAGAAACAGATCCTAAGTCCTAGGAACTTGTCTCTGGACTGTGGAAGCTGGGCAGGTCCCCCAGAGCTACAATCACCCACGACTGCTTCTTGGAGGCACAGGAGGGAGGGAGGGCCCTGCTGGTGAGGAACCAAGTGGTAGGGAGTGGAGGGGCCCACTCTCAGAGCAGGGGTGATGGCAGAGGAAATGTGCTCCTGGACTCCTCAGAGAGTCCTTTTAGATAGCAGGGTGAATACTTAGCCAGGGCAGCTGCATAAATGAGCTTACTTCATATGGGGGATGTAACTGTGCATGCCAGGCCTTTCAGGGGCTGTTTGCCAGTTTACCTTTAATAATAATAATGTGTGTGTATGTGTGTGTGTGTGTGCGCACGCGCGCGCGTGTGTGTGGGTGCATGTGTCTCCCCCTCCATCAGAATGACAGATGGGGGCTGTTTTCTGTGTGCCTGGCATCTCTCTGCTCTCGCCAGTGTGTATGTAGCACAACAAAGGTAGACCTTCCTAGTACTTTTGTGGTTCACACAAATCATTCAGCTCTCCCCAGTGCCACCATCCACAGTTGATTGATCATGTAATGGCCACAGTGCTCTCTTGTCAGAACTTGCCTCTGCTCTTCAGAATCAGCTCAAGGAGGCTAGAGGACTCTTTATGGATGAAGATGCTAGGGCTCTGAGAAGTAAGGTGATTTGCCCCAGGTTGCACACCTGGCTCCCAGAGTTCCTCTCCTGATGGCGAGCCACTCTGAACGAGAAAGTACTCATTTTGTTCATCAGGTGCAGAAGCCACGCTGAGTGCACATGTGAGTGCCCAACAATGGCTAGCCCATCTCTGCAGGCATCGCTTTTTCAGGGGGGCCTGCTGCTCTTGGGGACAGAGAAGTTTCTATACTGGTCCTGGTGGGAGTTTAGTGCAGTTCCTTCTTCAGCTGCCAGCACTTTTTCTGAGCCAAGCCTGGGGCTGAGTAGAGGTTCCAGATGACTAAGCCATGATTTCTAGCTCCTGTTATTCACACGGCCCTTCCCACCCTCCCCAGAGGCCTGCAGGTAATTGGGGCACGTGTCAAGCTCAGAGGCAAGTGTTCTCCCCATGTGACAGATGAGGATATGAGGCTCAGGGAGTTCAGAGGACTTGCCCCACATCTGTTTAGCAGGTTCACTGCATCTCTCTGGGCTGGACTGGGAAAGTTGAATAGTAGGCATAGAGTCAGGTGGTCGTCAAACCTCAAAACCTTAAGATGGGGAAAATAAGGGGACCATAGAGGGGAGTTCAGCTTCTTCCCCCAAATGATGTATCAGCTGAGATGAAAAAGGGATTGTTGGGGAGAAAACAAGCATTTCTGCACTCCGAGTATTCCCCTCATTAATTTTAATCTAATTTGATCACAACATTCCTCAGTAAACAGCAGCCTACCTTTAATAAGTCAGGCTCTTCCCCCGACCCTGCAATTGTGTTGCTAATCAGCCCATGTATCAGGGAAGACTCGCTGCTAATTGTCACGAGGCTTCGTCCTATCCTGTGCCAGGTAAGGGATGGCAGCGAGAGATAATTATAATCAGATCTAATTAGTAATTATAACAGATCCTGACTAGAAATTATTTTCAGTTAAATATTCCCAGAGAGGTGCTAATAGTCTCCGGGGCACGCCGTGTGCCACAGACATGGGGGAAGGGTCTTTTGAGGAGCCCGCGCCCTCATACCCCGTGACTTTCATCCTCTGATCTTCCTGTGAGTACAGAAGATTCATAGAACGCGTGGGTTGGAGGTCAGGGGGTGGGTGGGCGCCTCAGGCAGAGCGGATGGGCGTCTGGGTTACCTGATTCCTATGGGCAGCACTTTCTTCCCATGCATCTGAGGTTGAGGTCCCTATTCCATAGGGCCACCCACACTGGGACCTGCAAACGCCAGTTGTTAAATGGCTCAGGACCCCGAGGCCTGGAAACTCCTGGATCATTCAAGAAACTGCACATTGCTTAGACATCATGAGATACTTGCTGCTAGAATCATTGTTGAATTGAATGAGATTAAAAAAATTACACAGGCGTCCTCTGGCTAACAAAAATGAGAGGAGTAACTCTTCACCCCCACTTTAGTAGACTGAGCTTGTCTCCGTTTTTTGTTTTTGGTTTTTTTTTTTGTCTCTAGCAAGTGCTGCGGCAACCTCTTGCTTGTTCTACCTCTGTTAACCAGGATCTAACCAACCAGCACTTTCCTGCCTTCAGATCGGTGCCCCATACACCACACGGCTCTCTTCCCGGGACCATCAGACAGGGTGATGAACTCCGTCGGACACCTATGATGGTTCCCCACTGCTCAAAACCATGCTCGAGAGCTTCAGCATGGCTCAAGGCCCTCTCCCGCTGAGCCCCACCTCCCACTCCGCTTCCTCCTCCACCCAACCACCCCAGCACTGGCTCTTCTCCTGGGGGTGGAGGCGGTGGTGTTCTTTGGGTTCTCTGTGCCTCTGTTCCTGTTATCATGATTATTTTTTCATCTTCCAGCTACTAAAATCCTACCCATTCTACCAAGGGACAGTTCAATAACCACTTCTCTTGTGAAGTCTTCCCAGATTTTCTCAGTTGAAAAGAACATCTTCTACTTTGCTTATACATTCAAACACTTTTATTCTGCTTTGTATGATAGTAAGTGTTTTATGTTTTCTTTCTCCTGTGGCTATAAACTCCTTGTGATATTTTACTGTTTCTGCATCCCACCTTCGTACCTAACACAATGCTTTTATACATAGTGGGAATTTAAAAAAGGTTCGGTGAATGGAGGGGTGAGTGAATTAATGGGAAGCTTGAACTCACTGACTACAATATGATATTAAGGTAAATGCTTCCAGGAAGCCGACTTCTCCATGTCCAGGTCCAAGCCTTTGAACTTGTCTCTGCTACTGGATGCTGTTGGGTTTTTGGGGGTAAGATTAGGCAGAATTTGGCCAGAAGACTCAGGAACGCCAGCATCCTGTTTAAACCAGCCTTCTCAAAGCCACAGGAGGCTATTGAGCACTGGCAGTGAGGACAGTTAATGTGACTGAGGAGCTGCATTTTTAGTTTTATTTAGTTTTAATTAATCCAAAATTAAAGTCAAATAGCCACCTGTGCTAGTGGCTGCCGGACTGGGCCACACAACCCTAGAGGCTCTGCTGGGAGTCCTCAGAGACCCTAGTGCCCAGGGCAGCATGAAGGGTCTATAACCAAAGCCTATTTGGTGTCAAACAAGCCTGGCCATAAGTTATTCTGGAGACTCACATTAGTTCAGTTGAAAAATGGGATATGTTTTCAATGCGTTCTTGCATTTTTCAGTCTTGGTGTGGTTACGACGTGGATCTGATAATACTCCATTAACCAGGGAAACACCACTCCCTGACCAGTCGGGAACTGCGAGTGTAGTTTTACCTAATTCACTGCCTGCTGAGCAGATCCCACTCAGCCTGTCCAGGGTCCTGTTTATGGGATACACTCTGGGGCATGTTCATAACAGCCAGTGAGTGGCAGAGAGTGTTTAATGCTAAGTTCTGGACTCCTTACAACATAGCAGCTGTTAGTAGGGAAGGAATATGGTGCCCGTTCATCTCTGAGAAATTTTTCTCTTGCTTCAAACCTCACCTAAAACCCTCCCACCAGCCTGCCCTTGGCAACTCCGCTGGCACGACCGGGGGCTGCCGGCCTCCTGCCTGCCTTCACCTCCTCCTCATGTTTCTGTTTCTAGTTTATCCCAGGTCCACACTGTGTCTCCCAGAAACAGGTCTATGCCTGGGGTTAGGGGTTTAGGGGCAGCAGACTTCAATACATCAAATGGCTGAGGTAGGTGACAGCCAGCCAGTGGGGACAGGTGGGCCATATTACACTAAGTGGAGCAGCCACTGCACATTTGTTGCCAAGCAGGCAAATGGGACTAATGTTGCCAGACCTTTGCAAGAGAAGCCAGAAATCTGCATTTTTAATACAAAGCCCTCTAGAAACTTAAATGTTGGCAACAAATTGAAAAACTCTAAAGATACTCTGGGAGCTAACGAGATGTGCCTGATATCTCATCTGGCCCCATCTGGCCTGCCACTTGCCAGCTGCCACTTGCAAACATGGGTTCAGTGATTCCCATGGTCTCTGCCCACTCTGGTGGTCCCTCATTCTTTGACAGACCCCGAGCACAGAGCAGGCATTTGACACACCTTGTTGGATCAACACATCTATTAGGGAAGGACAGAGCTCTAGACTCCTCATGGGTATGGGGCCTGGGAAGCCTGTCCTGGGAGCACATCCCGCAGCCTCCCACCCATTCCCCTAGGGAGATAAGAGGGGGCAGCTCCTCCATTCAGCTGAGGTCAGAAGAAGCTGTCCCTTCTGGGCGGGCCCACTGGAGGGGAGGAGGTTCACTTAAGCACTGGTTCACAGTGAGGGTTACATTCCTCCCCTTGGAGAACCATTTCCTGCTATGGATTTTTAAGACCAGTGGCAAGAGAATCGCTCTCCCTTTTTAAAAATCTTTTGGTACTGTGTCTCTAGTCAATAAATAAGTAGGAAATAAAGGATTTGCAAGAAAATAGAATGTAGTCAAAAGGTAATTTGTGGGCTTAAAAGCCCCTGAGAGAGTGGCACAGACTCGGGAATGTTTCCTAGTTTGATGCAGGTTTCTTCTCTCAGCCCAGCTTTCTGGCTCTCTGATTTGCATCTCAGAAAGGTAATCTTTAAAACTGATTTCCCTTGGTTGCATTTCATTGGTGTAGAAACTAAACAGGCTGTTGTGTTATGGTAATAACATCAACATTTCACTTACCTTTGCCTTAATTATTTTTCTGTCTTGCCAATGGAACCCATTTAATAAGATTTATAGGTAGCAGGGAGGTGGGGTGAACGGGTGTGCGGCTCAGATAATGGGCCAAGCTGATTTCCCCTCACTGGTGTCACTGGTATAAAAACATGAACTAAAAGCTTTGCAGCACTTAAGTAATAATAATGTCAACATTTCACCTGCCTCCCCCTTAATTATTTTTCTCTCTTGCTCTTGCCACCTGAACCTGTTTAGATAAGATTCCCTCACAGTTAAAAACCAAGGGCTCTCATTCTCTTAGGTAGATAAGCTGCTACTTTCCTGGAATTCTAAGTGAAAAGAGAGCCGTAAATGGCAGAAAGGTTTTCCTTCAGTTCTTCCTGGGGAGTTTCAGAGCCTGTGGATCCCGGGTGGACCAAAGGCAATGGGAAAGGAGGGCAGGTGACTGTCAAGGCAGACGTGGGCCCTGGGAGGGACACCCTGGCCTGGGCGGACACAGAAAAGGGCCCTCTCCCTGAAACTGCTCTCTCTCCCAGGTGTTCCTAGGCAGGAGTGAGTGGGTCTCATTGGGTTGTGGGGAAGGGTCATGATCACGTGTACCAGTAAGCAAGCCCCAAAGTGATGGAAAAAGCACCCAGGATAGCCCCAGCTTTACTCTGGTTCACTGGATGGCCTTGGGGGAACTAACCAACCCTTCTGAGCCATAGTTTAAAAATTAAGAGGTTGGTCTAGATTATTTATTCCTAAACTTTTGGGAGCTTACTGATTGACTCCTCTGACAATGTGAAACCTTTGCCCAGACATGCACTTCTGCACTCATAATTTTTCATCCAAGTTTATAGGGATAAAAGGCCTTGCACCAAAAATTTTATCATCATCTTGACTCCTCTTTTTCTCATATCTGCTGTCAGACCTCCACTGCTACCATCCTGGTCTGAGTTCCCTCTCCTCTCATCTGTATTACTGCAAGGGCCTCTTAGCAAATCTCCTGCCCATGTCCTCGTCAAGTCTGTTCTCAAGCCAGTAGCCAGGGTGATTCTCCTAAAATGTAAGTCAGATCATGTCACTCCTCTGTTTAGAACCCTTCAATGAACCCTTCAATGCTTTTTCACTTCAAGTAGGGATCTTGCTCCAAGATTCACAACTAACTCCTATGCCTCTTGATGTCTTTGTTTAAAAGCCACATTCTACAGATAAAATCTGAATAGAGCTCTATCAGGTAAAGAAATTGAATTAGTAAAATGAAAATCTTCCCACAAAGAAAACTCGAGGCCCAGATAGCTTCACTGACGACTTTTATCAAATATTTAAAGAAGAAAATATCAGTCCTTCACAAAACATTGCAGAAAGCAGAGGAGGAAGGAACACTTGCCAACTTATTCTGTAAGACCAGTATTACCCTGATACTAAAGACAGACAAGGACATCACAATAGAACTGCAGACCATTGTCCATCATGAACATAGATGAAAACGTCTCAACCAAAAATTAGCAAACTGAACCCAACCACATAAAACAAAACAAAACAAAACAAAACAAAACAAAACAAAACAACAACAACATTATATGCCATGACCAAATGGGATTTTCCCTAGGAATTCAAGGTTGGTTTGATATCTGAAAAATCAATTAACGTAATATACCATATTAATAGAATAAAGAACACACAGTCATTTCAATAGATTCAGTAAAAGCATTTCACAAAGTTCAATGCCATTCATGGTAAAGGCTCTCAACAAAGTGGAAACAGATGGAAACTTCTTCAACCTAATATAGGGCATCTATGAAAAACCTACAGCTAACTTTATACTTTAGGTGAAAGACTGAATGCTTTCCCCTAAGACTGGGAAGAAGGCATATGTCTACTCTGACCACTTCTATTCAGCTCTGTACTGGAAGTTCTAGACAGTCTAATAAGGAAAAAAAGACACCAGATTGGAAAAGAAGAAATAAGATTATCTTTATTCTTAGACGAAATGATCCTATATATGGAAAATCTTAAATCCACAAAAAGCCTATTAAAATCTAAAAAATGAGTTCAGCAAGGTTACAGGATCCAAGATCAATATACGAAAATCATTTGTGTTTTTATATATTAGCAATGACCAATCTGAAAATGAAATTAAGGCAATTCCATCTATAATAGCATCAAAAAGAATAAACTATTTAGGAACAAATTTAACATACGTACAAGACATACACTGAAAACTATCAAATGTTGCTGGGAAAAAAGACATGCCATGTTCATGGATTGAAAGACTCAATGTTGTTCAGATGTCATTTTTCCTCAAATTGTCTATAGCCTTAACACAATTTCTTTAACAATTCCAGCAATCATTTTGCAGAAATTGACAAGTTGGTTCTGTAATTTAAATGGAAATACAAAGGAACCCAAAATAGCTAAAACCATTTTGAAGGACTTACTTCAAAACTGGAAGACTTACTTTTTCTGATTTCAAAATTTATTATCAAGTTACAGTAATTAAGACAGTGTAGTACTGTCATAAGAATAGACATACAAATCAGTGCATCATTATTGAGAGTCCAGAACTAAACTCTTATATTTTTGGTCAGTTGATTTTTGAAAAAGGTGTAAAGGCAATTTAATGGGGAGAGGGATAGTCTTTTTCAACGCAGGATTCTAGGACAACTGATAGCTGCATGCAAAAATGATGAATTTTGTTTCTTACTCACAAATTGCCCAGAAATTAACTTAAAGTAAATCATAGACTAAATATAAGAGCTAAAACTATAAAATTTGTAGAAAAAAATATGAGTACATTCTTTGTGACCTTGGGTTAGACCGAGTTCTTAGATACAATGTCAAAAGTGCAATTCATAAAAGGAAAAAATGCTAACTTGAATTTAATTAAAATTGAAGGCTTCTCTGCTTCAAAAGATACCATTAAGGAGATAGAGACAAACCACAAACTGAGAGAAAATATTTGCAAATTAAATATCTGATAAAGGACTTGTATCCGGAATATATAAAGAATGCTTACAACATGATAATAAGAAGACAAATGATCCAATTTAAAAATGGGCAAAAGATTTGAATAGACATTTCACCACAGAAGATAAAAAATGGATAATTATCATATGAAAAGATGCTCAACATAATTATTCATTAGGCAATGCAAATTTAATCTATAATGGACCATCACTTCGAACCCATTAGAATGGCCATAATAGAAAAGCCAAACTGTAACAAGTGTTGGTGATATTGTAGAGACACTGGAACCCTCATTCATTGCTGGTGGGAATGGAATAAAATGATACAGGCACCCTGGAAAGCAGTTTGGCACTTTCTTAAAAAGTTAAGCATAAACTTTCCACATGACCTAGCTATTTCACTAGTAGGAAAAATGAAAAATGAAAACATATATGTACACATGGACTCATATGTAAATGTTCACAGCACCATTATTCATAACAGCCCCCAACTGGAAACAATCCAAATGTCCGAGGGATGAAGGGATAAACAGAATGTGGTCTGTCCACACAATGGATGCTACTCAGCAGTAAAAAGAAATAAACTACGGATACATGTACAACACAGATAAATCTCGAAAACATTACGCTATGTGAAAGGAGACACAAAAGACCACATGTTGTATGATCCTGTTTATAGAAAATGTCCAGAAAAGGCAAACCCATAGAGACAGAAAGAGGATTAGTGGCTGCCTGGGACTGGGATGGGAGTAGAGATTGACAAGGGATCTCTTTAGGGTCATGGAAATGGCCTAATACTTGATATAAGTGATAGTTGCACAAATCTGTAAATATACTAAGAAATCATTGAGTTGTACACTTAAAATGGGTGAATTTCATGGTACATAAATTATACCTCAGTAAAGCTATTAAAAAAATAAAGGGAAAGATAAAAAAAAGGTCACCTCCTCTGTGGGGGTCTATCCTGACTGCACAACCTGCTCTTTCCCCCCAGAAACCCTGCCCCTTATACTCTGCGCTTAACCAGCTTTTAATAAAGTATACCATTTTCTGTTTATGTTTATTGTTATTGTCCAATTCCCTCTGCTAGGCTATAAGTTCCACGAAGGCAAGAGGTCTTAGTCTGTTTCACTCACCGATGTATATTCCCAGTGTCTGGGCCAGTGTCTGCAGCATGGAAGTGTATACATACATATACATTGAAAAATGGAGGGAAGAACTCTCGATTGACTGATTCCTTCCAGCTCTAAAATTCTCTAATCAAGCTTAGGTTTGTTTTTTTTTTTCCCACAAGGTTAGGTTTTGGTCCTTAGTAGAACTCTCGCCCAGGCCAAGTAGGTATTTGGGGCTGGGGCTGGAGGAGGGACAGGGCGATCCCAGTGGTCTGTGCTCGGAGCCCAGCTTTCTCTATCTCAAAGAGTCAGAGAGGACTGGTTTTCCCCTTCCCATGCATCCTGCAGCCTCTAGCATATTTCCTATCCTTTTGGACCACAGTTGACTCTCTGCATAATGAGTTCTCTCCAACATCCTAGTGACTGCGTGTGTGTCTATCTCTGTATACAGATATATCTCTATATCTCAGTATAGATATCTCTCTGTATAGATAGAGGGCAGGTGCCTGGAGAGTAGGAGGGAGCGGTGCGTTTGGGGGTAGAGCAGTGCCAGCTCATTCGGGGAGATGGCCATGTGGCCACCAACGTGCCCCCCATTTCTTGCCTTTTACCACTGAGGCTTCAGTGGTGTTCCTGGCACCGTGTGATTTCTTAGCTGTGAACATCTTTCCTGATATATTTACATATGGAAAATTCTTCCTGTCTATAAACATTTACAAACACCTTGATGGGTTTGTGAAAATGTGACACTCTTTTGGAAGCCAGCCTTCCTGGGCTGTGGGGCTCAGATATTTATTTTGATGAGCTGGAGGCAGCTGTGTGGGCTTCTGTGTGCCTGTGAACCTCCTACTTAGGAAAACCTCCTCCACATGGACAGAATAATTTAGCGGCCCAGAGCGATTGGGAAAGAAGGATTGGGCAGTCCCTTGATAATGAGACTTAATGGGATGGAAAATGGATGCTGTGGGTCTCGGAGCCTGGCTCCCAAGATGCATCTGGGGAACGGGGCCTGCCAGGAAGGATTTTCTGAAATCTTTGGTTCATTGTGCAGGCCACCTATCTGCAGGCCCTGGGACAGTGTGAGGGCTCAGACAGCGCTTCTGGAATTCCCTAAGGCTCAAAAGAGACCCTATTACAGTCCATATCCAAAGGGGACGGGTAAAGCAGCAGTAAGTCTGAGCAGAATTCTGGAAGGGGGAGGGGTCCGACTTAGAAAGGGCAAGGGTTTTGGGACCAGAAAGAACTGAGTTCAAATTTTAACTTTTTCTTTCCTGATGTGTGACCTTGGGCAAGTTAATGGGTCTCTTTATGTGCCATCTTTCTTATCTGTGAGAGAAAACATGGGGCCTGCCTAGCAGAGATGATGAGAATCTGAATAAAAGCACACGTGTGCTTTACCCAGGCAGTGGGCCAAAGCTCTTGAAATGCCTCTCTCTAGCTGCACCTACAACATAGGGCCCATCCCAACACAGCAACAAAATAACCAAGCTCTGGTCAGTCCTACTCCTGAGGTAGCCATGCATCTTTCCTCTGCAGAAAACTAGCTGAGAGACTAGGTCCTGTCTCCTGCTGGTGGGCACTGCCTGCTCTGCCACTGTGGTGTCCTGTGCTGGCCACAGGCGGTGGGGTGTGACCCGTAAGCCTGGCTCCTGCCCATTCTCCAAGGCCTTCTCCCTCTGGGACCACTCTCGGTCTTGCTCTGTGAGTCTGCCTTGGGTTTTGTGACTTCGGCTCTAAACTCTCTCCTAAAGCGACACACCTCCCTGCCCCGTTGGCTGCTGGGGGAAGGCTTCCACTTAGTGGCATTTTCCTTTCTCATTTCATGCTGTAATGGAGATTCATTGCTAGTTTTAAATCCATAATTTGCCATGAAACCCTTGTCTCGGGTCTAGGCTGAGGTCAGAGCGGAGAAGCAGTGAGCTATTTTTACCCTTAAAGGTCTCCCCGCCCAGCTCGGCCTCTCAGGCTTTCCCAGGGCTGGCCTAGGCCAGCCAGCATCCTGAGTAGGACAGGCACCGTGCTCAGCCAGGGGAGGGGCAGCTCGTCCCGGTGAGACTGGCCGAGCCAGTGCTCCCTCTCAGGTGGCCGTGACTCTCTTCCCTCCACTTCATTTTTCATTAGGGGGAATCAAGGGAGTGGCGGGGCCTCATGCTGGGGATATCATGCTCTACCTACTCCATTCTTTTCTGGGCCTGACAAGCGGGGTGGGTCAATATTTTTGTCCAGTCACCAAGATTTGTCCTTTTCCCATCAGTGATTGATTCTCTTGACTGAGTGTTTTTGTGTCTTTCCGCCACAGGGAGCACTGATGATTTGTCCATGCTCTGATTGTGTGTGTGTGTGCATGTGTGTGTTTATGTGTGTGTAGACCTGTGTGCACACCAGTGCTTTGTCCTTGTTGTGAGGTGTCTGCGTGTATGTACAAGACTGACACATATACTTGTAATGGCCAATGGCCAACTGCATTCCTGACTGAGGGCCCAGGAGGGCCTGAGGACATAGGTGGGCCCTTGTCTGGTTTTCACAGGTTAGCAGGATGTTGGAAGCCATGCTTAGCCAGAGGAAGCAGTGGGGGCAGAGTGGATGAGCCTTCCTCAAGGCAGTTGCATCTTGAGAGTTATAGAAAGTGGCTCAAATTTCACGGCTCCCTGGAGCTGCTGGTTCCATGCTGAATGGCTGCTGCCCGAGGATCAAGGCCCTGACTTTTGCAAATCTCCATAGTCTGAGCTTACGCTCCCCTTTGCTGAGCAGTGGAGCCTGCTCAGCCTCTCCTAGGGTCATGCTTGATTAAAGCACCAGATGGACTTATTATCCTTGCTCTTAGGAACAAGGGAACAATGACTTGGAACAATGACTCTCATGCCCTACCTCAAACCAGGATCAAATGAGAATCACAGTCAAACTGTGGAGTAAATTCGTATATCCTCTTTCCAGCTCCTGATTTTACCAAGGAGACAACGGGTCGTAAGAGGTTAAGCATTTTAATCTCATGTCTCACAGCCGGTCAGTGGCAGGACTGGGGAAAGAATGCACATCTCTGGACTCTCAGGCAGGGACCCTGGTCCCAAAGAAGTGCCAACATCCTCGGTAGAGTGGAGGCACACGTTAAGACTGCAGGTCTGCCCTGGAGAGCCTAAGTCACTTAGTGATGGGGAGGGGAATACTGGGTGGTCGGCAGGGTGAGGAAAGAGCTGGTGGTGGGGTCCAGGAGCAGGAGGCTGAACACCTTGTGTGTGCAGCAGACCCTGGGTGGGCTCCTGCAGACCCTCCTGTGTGCTAGTGTTGAGAGCAAGAGATGCTGGAAGGGGCAGGGGAGGGGCTGGCCCTGGGGTGGCCGTTTGGGATACTGCCTCCAGCTTTAAGTGGGTGAGCACTTCCCCCCAAGGCAGTGTCAGGCATCGGGCCACTACAGCAAGGACACTTAAGATCAGTTAGCTTTCCTTTCATTGGCAGAGTCTGTTCCAACTGACCTTGGCCCAGGTGGGGTAGGTAGGGGATATATCAGGTCTCCCCCTGCTTGGAGTGGACCCTGCCTGTCCCTTGCCACCTATATTCAGGCCAAGAGGGGATGCACTGAGTTTGCCTTTGTCCCTGATGGATCCCCAGCCTCTAGGAGCCTGGAAGTCTTTTAGCATCTGTGAGCCTCCTTCCTCATCTTATTTCCCACCACAATGGATGGGGCCTGGCTAGACGAGTGGACTCTTCTGACATTCCATTGAGGCTGAGATGAAGGACAAGGAGAAGGAGGGTGGGGGACAGGCAGAGAAGCCATTCCTTTCCATGGCAACATGGCATATTAGAGGGGCAGGGAGCCTGGAGGTGGGGGACAATCTTAGCATCGGAGGGCCCAGAGTGACCCAGCTCCAAAGTCAACACACCTGGACCTAATGGCTACAGAGTGCTCCTGGAAGAACCTCGATTTCACATCCCTACCCTCCCACTGCTATGGGCAGCCACTCAGGGGGCAAATGGCATTGAACTCACAGTATAGACCTTAGATACGGTCCTCTACCACCAGCGAGCTTATACTATAATATAGGAGAGAGACGATTAGCTTAAGGTCACCCAGTGACCCTCAGCCACGCTCACCTTATAACCTGTCCCATTAGGTAAGTACAGAGTTAAACTGGGAGAGCAAAGAAGAATGTGCCCTGGCCAAAAGACAGGGGAGGAGGAGAATCGGTTTCTGGCTCAGGGGCACTGTGGATGGCCTGGGCCCCCAAGAAGGGAGCATAGCAGGAAGAAAGTGAGGAGGAGCTGGTGGTAGGGGTGAAGGGTGGGGGGCACAAGAGCACAGTATAGGCTCCCATCTAGAGCTTCAGGAGATAAGGATGCTTTGCTTGTTCCGCTTTCCCATCTCCGGCTTGTTTGCTGCCCTATTTGGGGGTGATTGCAGGGTAATGAATGTGGCAGGAAATAGGCACACAGCACAAACGAGATACGGCACTGAAGACCAGGCCGGGGCCCAGGCAAAACATGCCTAATGAGGAGATAAGGAAATCAATTCTGCTTGTCTTCCCAGGCGTGTGAGCTGGGAGGGGCCTCAGCGAGCGAGTTTTCCTGCCTTGTGTACTGGATGGAATAGCTTCCCTAGGACCCGGAGCCTGATCCCCCAGGAAGGAGGGGTTGCTTGTTGGTGTCTCCTAACACTGCAGGAATCATAGTCATACCAATGACAGGTATGATGATAACTGTCAACACTGATATGCCTTGCTGCATGAAATGCCTTACATATATTATTTCATTTCATCCTCTTTATAACCCTAAGAGGGTGAGGTTATTACAACTGTTCCCTCATTTTACGCATGAGGAAACTGAGGCACAGAGTGGTTAAATAACTCGCTCTCAGTCACACCAATGGGAAAGTGACACAGGTAGGTTTCAAGTGTCAGCAATCTGGCTTCCAGAGTAGGCTCTTAACCATGAAGCCATGTCACCTCTCTAAACACAATACAACACAACACGATACAACACAACACAACTGTCACATGTATTTGGGGCTTACTATCTGCCAGGTACTGCTCCCTGTGGTGTGGATAAGTGTAAACTCTCTGTAGTTCACCCCCAAACCCTTTTACTACAGTTATAAGACTAACATTTACTGAGCACCTACTAGATGCTCTCAGGCTGTGCTTGGTGTGAGGGATACATGATGCCCCCGACAGACCCAGTGGGGGAGATGGACATGTGAACAGTTACTTTCAATATAATTGGGTTGAGTGTTGTGATTGAGGTGCGCATGAAATATTAAGGGAGCACATAGGGGGACAGTCAGGCTCTGTGGGATTCAGGGAGGGCTTCTTGGAGGAGGTGATATCTAAGATGAATCCTGACAGGTGAGCAAGAGTTGGCCAAGGAGAAAGATAGTGGTAAGGACATTCCAGGCAGAAACACACATGAGCGAAGGTGTAGAGGTGTGGAGAGTGGAGGAAGCTGCAACCTGGTTGTCCCCAGAGCAAGTAGGGAGAGGGTGGCAGAGCTGGGGCTGGAGAGAAAGCAGAGGGTGGGCCTCAGAGAGACTTGTGTGCCATGGAGGGAGCTTGAACTTTGTTCTATGGAGGTGCTTTCCCATCCCTGAAGAACTGCTCAGACTGTCCTCTACTGACAGGGTGACTGTGGCTGGGTCTCTCGCCACTAGCTTTTAGAACAGTTTTAGAAGCCAGCGCTCTTGGGTTCTGTGTCAGCTCTGCCTTCTTTTGATGCATGTCCTGAGTTATTTACTGTCTCTCTCTAGACACACCTCCACAGAAGATGAGGGGATAGGGAATTGGGGGTGCTGCCAGCACTGTGGACTTGGGAGACCTCTGCCTGCAATCTCCTGGTAAGGGAGTTGTAGAGGGAGCTCGTGGCACAAGGTAAGGACACATTTGGACCTTATGTGTTTGCCAGTCTCAGTGTTTGGGGCCTGACATCGTTTTAAAGATGCCCTCTTTATTTAAATTGACTTAGTCTCCATGTTAAATAATTCATGTTGAGTTAGGAGGCTTTGTTTCTAATGGGAGCCACAAGACAGCAGCAGAGTTAATATTAGAACAGGCCAGGAAGAAGAGGGGAAAGGAAGGAAGACTGGAAAATACCCTTTTGAATAATTACTCTGATATCCACCACCCTCCCTACCTACTTCTAGTCCCCTTTACCCTGCTCTACTTTCTCTTTCTCATAGTGTTTATCCCAGCTGATGTCCCACATCACTACACGGTGTACTTGTTTAATCTGTTTATTATTTATGACTGTCTCCCTGCTACAACACACACTCCCCCAGGGCAAAGGCTGATTTTCTCTTTTGTTTATGGGTGAATCTCAAGTGCCTAGATCAGTGTGTGGCACGTAATCGGTGCTCGGTAAATGTTTGTTGATCAAATCCTTGGCACCCATTTCCTCCCTGCTCTGGGTTCCTGAACTCCTTGCTTCCTGTTTCCAGGCAGGTGGAAAGATCAGGTGCAATATCCCTCTAAGGGCTCTGGAACTGGAGTAGTTTAGATATTTTCAACCCTGGGGTTCCTGCAGGGGGAGGAGGAGCGGCCTGTGTGTGCGTGCGCGTGCACGTAACTTTAAAGCGTATGGCACTTCAGTATGAGTGTGTGTTAGTTTGATGCGCACAACAATTCTAGGAGATTGGTATTTTTATTATTCTCATTTTATAGATGAAGAACCGGAAACGCCATTCATTCACTCACTCCATCCATTCATTCATTGACTCACTCATTAATTTAAAAACCTCAGATATTATTGAGGACCTACTATGTACTAAGTTCCAGTTAAAGAGAACTGAACCAGAGGCCCAGTGCCAGCCTAAGAATATGCCCGAGGTCACATAAGGAGTGAGCTGCATGCAATTATTCCTCTTCTCAGCCAAGGCTCTTTGTCCCATACCCCAGCTCTGCACAGGTGCATGGAGGGTCTATGACAGCCAACTAAGCTGTGTCTCTGCAGAGATGGCTAGGGATGGGTGGAGGCAGAATACAGAGGAAGACTCTGGTTTAAGGTGTACAGCCAACTTCAGAATCCCAGGGCTGGACAGAATTTGAAAGATTTAATCTCCAGCCTCACAGTGGGACGCTGTCTACAACATCCTAACCTTCTCTGCTTTAATTACCACATGAATCCCTGGTCCAGTGCAGGTTAGAGATTTTCCTAAAATAGTTGGTACAGTGTGTAGGTCCTTTTTGTGGAAGTCATGCCTTTCAGAAGCTGGACAGCTCTTAGAGATCATCTTATTTATCACCACTTTCATTTTACAGTTGAGGCAACTGAGCCCCAGAGAGGTTGATTAACAGGGCCCAGATCACACAATTGGTTAATATAGGACCAGAACTGTTGCCTCCCAGTCTGATGCTCTGTCCATGATACCATGATTTCCAGATGTTCATGGGGAGGAAAGACGCATGTCTCGACCTGGCTTGAGTCAGAGCATGATTCTTGGCTGGCCGGGTCACAGAGAAAATGCATCCTGCCCGTTAACCTGGACTGGGTTCCCCAGTCTTCGCCTGGCTCAGCCTCCCAAGTGCAGCCCCTGCCCCCTCTTCCCCTCCTAGTCCCCTAGTTCCATCCTTCCCTCTGCCTCCCGCAAATGCTCAGCTCAGAGTTGCTCCTTGCCTGATTGCATCTGAGAGCTGGAAACACAAGGCTAATTAATGTGTCTGTGACTCTAGGCTTGGCTGCTGGGCCTGAGTCCCCATGCCCTCTCTGGGGCTCAGCAGGCTCTGTGAGCTGGCCCTCTGGCTTCTCTGAGAGATGCTGGCAGATGCATATTTTCACAATGCACATCTGTTGGCTATATAATCTCTAGTATTTGCCCTCCTCACTTGGTGCTTTGATGGAAGACCCCTGGGGGTCTTCCTCTGTTCTAGCCAAAGTGTTTGCTTTGCAATTTTGCCAGAATACCATCTGATTCTGCTCTCATATCTTCTGCAGGTTCTAATCAGGCTCTTACTTTATTTAATTAAAAATCGATCTCGGGCAAATACAGACTAAATTAGGAAGCTCTCTCACTCCTGGAACACAGGGAATGCAGCCCTCCCCCGGCCCCCTTGGGGAACTGGGACATTTTCCCAGACTGAGATGTCACAGCAAAGCAGATGGGGCCTTGGTTGGGAAGCCGGCTGGCCATGGCAGAAACACCCCTCTCCCCTCTGCTGGAACAGCCTCTCTGACTATCCACCATCCTGGACAGACCAGGGCTCCCTTTCCAGAAGGCTGGGTGGGCTTCTGCATGCAGGGCCTCCCTCCAGGGCAGTAGGTGGGGCTGTATACCACAGAGAAACTCAGCCAGGCTTGGAACCTCGGACAGAGCCCTGCAGGACCAGTTTAGGGGTGAGGACCTTGGGTGGCCCTGAAGAGTCAGGGAAGACTGTGGGCAGAGCCTGGGGAAGATTTTTCTTGTTTAGGAGGAATGGTTTTCATGGAGTCTGCCTGAAGGGTCCCTGCTCAGGCTTCTTTTCCAGCTCAGAAATTTCAAGGCCAGCCTGCTGGGGCCTGCTGAAGACACCCCCTTCTGCCTTTTCAACTGATCCCCAGACTTGAATAAAATGTCTCTCCCGCACAAATCCAGCTCTGTGTCCAGAGGCAGTGCCAGGCCATGGCACTGGAGGAGGAGAAGGACAAATGAATGGCATTCAGATGTACCCACGACAAAGTCCAATCTGTTCAGGGCAGACCCCGAGGCTGTGTATCAGAAGCCTGGCTCTCGACCAGCCAGACAAAGGAGATTCTACTGTTAGAAATGTGGTGACTTGGAGCAGGAAAATCTGGCATCTATATTGAGTTTAATTAGGCTGTGTGACCTTCTGTGAGTGCCTTTGCCTCTCTGAGTCTCGATTTCCTTACCTGTGAAACATCTGGAATAATTTGGACTTTGTTATCTAAGTGCGATAGTAGAAGGAAAGGAATCTGTAAATACTTGGTTATGACTGGCGAAGTTCTGACACCAGGACAACAGCTTAAGGACGAGATGCATCTCCATCTATTTTAGGTCCTGCATGAGGTCACAGGTGGGCAATGCTTAGGTTCTTCTCATTTTAGCGTTCTTTGGTACCCGCTGGCAGGAACAAGATAGCAGAAGGCAGATTCTTCTGAGAATGGAGGCTGAATAACCTCTGATGATGAAGATCCTACAACTTGGCTTAGGAAATCTGTTCTGGCATTTGCAATCCTCAAAACCCAGAAAATGTATTAGGCGCTAAATCCTCCTTCTCTCCTCCCTCAACCCCTGTACCCATTCCCATTTTATCCGCCTTCTCAGGAGAGATGGACACTGCTGCCACGCCCTTCGATGTCCCTGATTACTTTCCTAAAGGCCCACTTCCTCGCCATGTAATCCCAGTTTATTTACCCTGCCAGACCCAGTTGATGTTTCTCATTCCTTTCATTGTAGGCCAGAGGAGACTCAAAGGTTACAGGAGGTTCTGAGGTTGGCTCTGAGTTCCTCCTCTCTATCTCAAGAAGCCAGCCTCCGCGCTTGGTAAGTGGTCCTCCGGGGCCTGTCTGCTGCCGAGCTCGGGCTAATCTGGCCGTGTGTTGGCCGTGTAGATCTGAAGATAACCTGACACACTCTTAAATATTTCATCTTGGCGCAGCCATGCGCCTTATCTACCAGGCGAGGAGGCAGCATCCCAGCTGCTGACTCTTTTGTCAAAGCTTCTCGACAGCTGCTGAGGGGCTTGGAGGGCTGAACCCGGACTCCCCTCTTCTGGCTGCTGAGCTCCATCCCTCAGGCGGCCTCGTAGGGACTTCCTAAGGGGGCAGTAAGGTGGTGCATGGAGCCCTAGCGGGGAGACCCTTTGCTTCATCTGGGGCAACAATCCTGTCCTGTATACTTGCATCAGAACAGCTGAGAAAATGTAAGTGAAAGTGCTTCGAGAGTTGCTGTCAAGGGCTATGCAAATCGAGCCATGATTACTTCTGTGCAAAGCTCGGTTCCCAGGGAGCCTGGATCCTCAGTAACATCTGGCTGGAGGGAGGAGGTGACAGGGGTGAGGCAGTTTAAGGGGTAGTGAACCCATTCCCTGTCTTCAGTCTGATCTGCTCAAGTGAGGGACGGGGACCTCTTCAGGCAGGATGTCCCAAGGACACTGGGCTCCTGGGAAGCCGAGATGAAGAGCGACCAACGGAAAAGTTACGATCTGGAATAAGAGCCTGATGTGAGTTTTCCTAGGGATGACGTCGGCAGCCCAGGGTTCCCAGGAGCAGGGAAGGGCATGAGAAACAGGGCGGCGGTGGTTCCTAAGGGTGGTGAGATCACTGTGTCCCATTCTTCTCTCTATCTCTATCACCTAGCACAGGGCCTGATACATCACACTTGCAGAACATGTTTTCTGATTGAATAAATGGGAACCCAGGAGACCTTATTTACTCCCTAAGCTGGAGTCAAACACGCTGGGGTTGGACAAGGTCATAGGTAAGTTGGCATCGGCCATCTGATTTTCAGAGCAGGAACTTTCACTTTTCTCCTTTTGGTGGGGAGGGGGTGACTGACATAATGTGGGATAATGCTTGCGGGCTTTGCCCAGTGGGTTCTCTCTGCAGTTGGGCTGGAAGGAACCCTTCTGTAGCTGAGCCCATGGTTCTTCCCATAGTATCTGAGCCCCCATGTGTGGACAGTTCTTACCTAGGACGGTGAGGCGTGCAGGGCGGGACCGGATGGCAGCCTGGATGGCCTGACACTCATATACAGCATCATCTTGCAGCTCTGCCCGCAGGATCTTCAGGTGATGTTCCCCTGACAGGTGGTTCCCTACCACCAGGTACTGTGGGTAACCTGTGGAGACAGCAGGCATATTAAGGGGGCTGGTCCAGGGGTGGAGGGAATGCTCATGACAAACAGGCACAGCGGTGACACATCTGAACAGGGGCTGGTCTGTCGTAGAGGCTGGCAGAAGGGGCATCTGCTCAGGGCCCTGATCTCAGCATGAGGAGCACAGAAACGAGAGTTTCCCCAGGGTGTTGGGGCAGAGTTTATGCGTATAAGGGAATTGTCAGTTTTAAGTTCAGAAATGTTGGAGAAGCTATTATTGTAGAGGGAGGAGAGAACAGAGAGGGCAATGCTTATGTGGACAGACACAGCAGGGTTATCACTCTGGAAGGTGGTGTGCTCAGCACCCTGTCAACCAAGTAGGCATGCCTTTGGATAAGGACACACACAGAGAGACAGAGAGACCCAGGCTGAGATCCACAAACAGACAGAAGACAGAGTTAGAGAGAGAGAAAGAAGGAAGAAAACAGAAATATTGGGGAAAAGATCAAGACTGACTCTGGGGAAAAGTTTTGTTTCAGAATGGACAGGAAGTAGATATCTAGGCCCACCCTACTAGTGCCCAGGAAGCGCTGGTCACTTTGAACCATAAGTGGCCTTTTTCTAGTTACTCCTTCTACCCGCCTCCAAACCCCAGGGCCTGATTAAGCACTTATGAGGTGCTCAGGACCCTTAGAAATTTGGGGCCCCTCATACCACTGGAGATGAATAATAAATAAGTAAGAGCTTGAGCATGATTAATCATCAATCAGTTTTCTTGCTGCTGTTTAGGGTTGAATATAAATGCCAGCATGAGTCATAGCTGGCCAGGTTGGGCAGATCCTCTCTTTCTAGGGTCTTGAACCTTATACCCCCTTAGTTTCTCTCAACAGGATCTGTTTTCCACCCATTCCCTTACCTGAGCTCTACTCCTTCCCCTTATCAGTCCCTTTCAGGCTACTTCTTCCCTGTCCTGGTCCCTTCTCTCTTCAGAGGCCCGCCCACCCTCTGGCCAGCCCCAAATTGCTCCTCTTTTGGAAGAGCCTTCACCAGGACAGTGTATGTTCTCAGAAAGATGTCATAGGAGGAGGGGATTGGTCACATTTGGCCTTTTAAATAGAAGACTAGGGCTTTAGTAAGTGAGAGACAGAAACAGAGACAGACGGAGGGATGTGCAATAACTTTCTTCAGATATTTCAAAGCTCTTAGTGTGGGTGAGATGTGTGCGTGTAGCTCCCAAGGACAACATTAGCACCGATGGGCAGAATTAACATGGGGAAATACTTTGAGAATATTGTTAATGATTTGAGGTAACCAACAAGAATTTGGGCTGCCAGAGGTGATAGTGAGGCCTCCATCACTGACTGTATTCAAACAGGTTGTATGATTATCTGTCAGGGATGCTGCAGAAAAGATTTCTACCCTGCTTAAAATTTTGAAACTCTAAGGCCCCTTCCATAAAATAAGGGTCTTTCAGAGGTGGGGTGGGGCATCCTGGGGGTGGGCTGTCCAGGGGCACCTATTCTTGGTCCCTGGAGGTAGCTGTAATCCTCTGCCAGATTTCCCAGCATGCTTTTTTGGTGCTTCTTGTGCAGCTGAGGCCTTCAGGCTCGTGTCTTCATGGCTAGCATTGTCCCTATCATGCAATCAAATGGCTCATTCTCCATAGCTGTTCAGGCCTGGCCAGAGATGCTCACAGGGCATTCAGCTGTACTCCTGAGAAAGCACCGCCTCCCTCCTGCCCTCTGCTGGGCTTGGGGAAGGAGCCCAGGTAAGTTAAGCTGGCTCTCTCTAGTGCCAGGGTGAGGGTCTGGAAATGGATTCTAGCCCAGTCTCCTTCCTGATGCTTCTACCCCAATGTAGCTGGCTGACTGTGCCAACCCCTCAAGCCCAGCCTCTGGATCCTGCTGTCCTGTGATTAGTCCCTGGTCTCCCGCAAGCATCTTGGCTGGAGCCTGTGTTTTTGTTGTCTTGCAAGTGATCAACACAACGATTTTGCTCTCAGGAGCTGCTAAAAACATCAGTGATGGGTTTGTTTGTATTTGCCTAATTAGGCGACGAGCTGTGATGTTATCCCAAGGACTGGCAGTATCTTTGGAAAACATTTGTCCAGAAGCATAGATTCTGAGGAATTTCTAGCTCCTTCCACAGTATCATTACTCTCTCTTGCTATTCTCAGAGGAGGCAAAATTTTTGGGAGTCTGGGTTCTACAGTCACATTTCCTGGGTTCAAAGGCCAGCTCTGTCACTTCCTAGATAGGTTGTCTGGGGTTAGTTACTTTCACTTCTTTGTGCTTCCTTATCAGTAAAATAGGGACAATACTAGTAGTATCTTATAGTGTTCTGGTGAAGATTAGACAGGATAATCTCGGTAGAGTGCCTGGCACATAGTAGGGAGGTAGTCTATAAATACTGGTTTAAATAAAAGTGACCGTGAGGTAGGATAACCAAAGAGGTCCCCATCTTTCTAAGTGAAAGCAGACTGGGTGCCTGGACCTTTTGGGGGTTAAGAGCCAAGGTCCCAGGCACTGGGCTTTGGTATATGTTTAAATCAATATTTTTTTCTCAAATGTGACTCTGTTTACCTGTCACATAAAGAGGAAAATCCTTCTTTCTCCCTGTAGATCATTGTAGATTTATGAGAGAATGTCTGTATATTTATAAATCACTTCCTTTGACTGTTTTTTTTTTCCAGATGTAGTGACCAGAAAAGTAGTGAGGTCTTCAGTTAAGGCATCATTCCTGGTAGACTGAATGGGCCACACAGTTAAAATAGAAGATGGCAGAGCTGCAGCGGGTGGAAGTCTCATAAGACGGCATCAGTTTCCCCACAGAAAATGGGTGCGGTATTAAATGCTCTGCAAATACTTGCTGAAATAAATTGGGATCTATTGCTCTCACTTTCCTATCATTATTTATTGGGCATGTAAGTATCTGTCATTACTGTCATGATGCTATTTTGGGGGTAGGTGATCAAATACAGAGAAAACACTTTATCAAGAGTTCGAGTTCATTGGCTCTGCAAGGAGAGGGCAAACCTTCTTTCTGTAAGTGGAGTCAGGTGGGAGAGGAAATGATAGAAGTTCATCACTTAGCACTTAGCAGGAGCTAACGCTGGATCCCAAAAAGCCATTCATGGAAATGGTTGCCAGAGGCTCCGTGATCTGTGCGGTGATGACCAGTGTATGAACCATCCATGGTGACCTGGGACCTCTTTTTGGCCACCAACTCAACAAGACCCCAGTTTCTGACTGAAGGCTGAAAACCACTGACTAGGAATCCTGAAAGGCTGTTTAACTAGCAATAATCCTGGGCCAAAGTCAGGACCATGCAGAGTATGAACGATTCTAGTCTGGTTAGGTTATGTCCTTCCTCCAGTTTCTCTAGAAGAGAATTCAGAGTCCCTGAACATGGCTGGTTCCCACAGTACTTAAATTTTATAGCAGAGCCATATATTTTGGAGATATTATTGTATATTTCATCCACGCTCAGCTGGGCTGCAGCACTCAAACCGTATGATGCTATTGACCATTGCTATAATGTTTCAATACACATTTTTGGCCAGACATAAATCACATTTTTAAATATTAATTCCCCAACCACATGTTGCTGAGTGAACTTCGATTTTTACTTTCCTGCAGCTGTACACCACAAGAGAGGCAAAGCGACTTCTCAGTCGAATATACGTTTTTCTTTTCTCCCCCACCCTCAGTTACTCCCCGATGGGACACCCAGGTCCTTTGTTCTGAATTTTACAGTTTATGCTAAACTTAGTGAATAGTCACGTGCCTCTCATCCCCAAGGGAGAATAATAATGGTGAATGGTGAGTGACCAGGAAGATGATTCCATTCTTTTTTCTGCTGGGGCAGAGAGTGGATTGTTAAGACATCTCTCTGGGTTTAAAGACTGACATTCACAGTGGTTAATGGATGACTGGGCATGGCACCAGCCAGGGTGCTCAGATGCCAGCCATCAACGGCCTCAGGAGCCCACCAGTACATCTTTGATGAATACCAGCTGGGTGGGCTGAACAAGGTTTGGAATTTATTTCAAACACTTCTTTTCTTTCCATCACATGGTGGCCCCTAAAGTCACCAGGCTTCTTTGTCAGCTTTCAATCTATTTGGCTCCTTTTGATGGATGGGAGCTGGGAAGAACAAGGAAGGCTGTGACGTCAGTGAGGATATATTTTGGACCAAGAAACAACACTTTCTCCTTGGAAATGTGACTTTGTGTGAATCATGTTTGATTTTAGAATAGACCCTTCAGGGTAACATTGTTTTAGGTATAGCACTGATCACCAGAATTGAGGGTTCAATTGTAGTTCAGTTCCAGTGGTCAGAGAGGCCTTCGATGTCCTCTGGATCCTGGACCTGGGGCTTGCCTAGCCTGATTCTGCCTGTGAGATCTGCACTGACAGCTGGAGATTTAATGCCCAAACACCTGTGAAGATAGGGTTCCCTAGGAGGGTAGGTGGGTGGGTAAGGCAGGGATGGGTTCCAGGCCTTCCCGGGGAAGTCTGGGGGTACTCACTTGAGAGGTCTCTGCCCACACCCAGAGCCAGGCCGTCTTTGATCCACAGAACGAATCCATCATATTCTGGGATGGCACACAGCAGTGTCACTGGCTGCCCCGACACCACAGCTTGGTCCTGGGGCTGCTGGCTGAAGGAGTACACTTGGCCTAGGAAGGAGACAAGCACAGCAGTCAGTTACAGCAGGGAGCAGTGCCTGGAGGGCATCTCCTCAAGCTATGGAAGCAGAGCCCAGGCAGGTCTACGGGACAAGGTGCCCCCAGAACACCTCATGTCCTGCCTGGGGGTCAGCAGCAGCTTCTTCACTGTCCCCAACTTATTTTCTTGCTGGCTCCCAGCTGCAGCCTCGTCAGTCCCCAACTGACGTGCACACATACCGTGGTCCAGCCATCTTCCTGCACCCAAACAGGCCATGCTCGCCACCCGCTGCCTTTGGAACATGCTTCTCCCTTTTCATTTGGCTAAGTCCTACTTAACATCACTTGCTAGTGCCCACTTCCACTACAGAACAGAGGAAGGACAGAGATCCCCAACTGGCAGCATTCTGTGGGGGCCGTGGGGAGTAGCGTGATTTGATTAATCCTGAGAATACAAGAAACAACATTATCGTTCTGATGGCTCCAGGATGGGATGAGGATGTGGCCAAGGGATCCTGTCATGGTCTTCACACTGTGAAGACCATCCTCCCTGTCCCTTCCTTTTCTGCATCAGATCCTATTTTAGCCTCACTGTTATTTGGGAGAAAGTCATGACTATGACTTCTCCATATATACCTCAAAGAGAGCCGGCCCCGAACCCCCTAAGCTAGCCAGTTCAAATTTTATTAAACAGACACGACTGCAGAGTGTACCACATGCCAGGCATTGTTCTAGGATTGAAAATATTAGCTCATTCGTATTTTCATCCTCATACCAACCTGTGAATTAGGTAATATTTTCATTCCATTTTCCAGATGAGGCACAAAAAGGTAAAAATAGTCACAGGGGCCGTGCTCGTTACTTACTTCCCAGGTGCTGAGTGTGCTTCACCTTGAGTTGTTGCAGCACCCACAACACCCTGTGGACCTTACCAACCCCATTTCCCAGGAGATTAGGACCCGCAGCCTTAGAGCTTAACTAAACTATCCAGGGAGCATCTAAGGTCAGGACCAGGGCTGTGAACCCAAGACTTTCTGGCTCCAAAGACCATGTTCTCATCTACTGGGCTATGTTGCACACAGATCCCCAATCCTAGTCCTGGAGGGGTTGTTGAAGAACATGACTGCATTCCTGGGAGGTCACGGCTGAATGGACAGTGGGACAATGACATTTACTGATCTCCCACCCATAGTGCAGTCAACGCTTCACATGCCCTCTCTCCTATAGCGCATTTAATTATATGTCAGGGCAGAAATATCCTATGCTATAGCAAAGAAACCAGGATCAGAGAGGCAAAGGAACCTGCCCAACGTCACACAGCTAAAGAGTGGTGGAGCAGGGGTTTGATCTGAATTCCATTGACTTCCTTTCCCACACTCTGTTCTGCAGGTCCAGATAGACAGCCCAGGAGAACTGGCCATGGCTTCTCCTCCCCAACCTGGGAGAGTCAGGATGGTCACAGAGGTCCTGGACACCGGCTGTCACCTACCTTAGGGACACAAAGCCCCAGGCTCAGACCACAGATGGTGTCGAACTCTCAGTAGCAGATGGCCCTAAGAAGGGAGCAGCAGGCATGTAGCTCTGAGAGGAGCTGGGTGGTGGCGTAGCGTGTGGGGTGACCCCAACAGGAGAGGCTAAGTCCCCATGAGAGAGTTTGTGGCAAGTGGGCAAGTAGCTGAATCTACAACCTGATGAGATCTTGGCTGGGTCTCTGAGGAGTCTCATTAACAATCAGATTGGCCCTGAATTGTAGGAGTAACACTTTTTATTCTGATTTGAGCTTTACAAATTAGATTTCATAGGACATTTTAATCAGCTATGTGTGGTGTTTTTCCGCCCCCCCCCCGCTCTGCGTCTTCAGGTTCTCCGTTGCAATTAGACTGTTTTTGGCATGAAAACAAGAGAGAGAAAGAGGGAAGAGCCTGGAGAAAGACCAAGAGGGTGAGGGGTGGGGTGAGGAGAGCAAGAAAAAAGAGGGGCTGGAGAGGAAGGAAGAGGAGCCAGAGGCAGAGGCAGAGAGCAGGGAGAAGAGAAGAGAGGAGGGTGGGGGGAGGTGCTGCGACTGAGAGTTGGGTGGGGGCGGGAGAGGGGTGCGGGTGGTGCTGGTGGTGGTGGTGGAGAGAACATTCCTTTTTGAGGCTCTTCTCTGGGCTCCAATGGCGACGTCTCAGCTCATTCTTTTCTCCAAAAAAATCTTTCTTGAAAGAAGGACAGTGACAAGACAGCCGCAATAGCTGCCAAAGATTGTGTTGTCAGAGAGAATTATCAGGCCCACTTTCTTTCCACCCACGGGACAGACCTTGAGGCCTTTTCTTCGGACTCAAGAGCCCCTAGGAACTGTGCGAGCCACGGGGTATGTCCTTGCCCAAAGAATGTCCCTCATCCATTCTCTCACTTCCCGATTCCTAGTCCTCATTTTTCTTACTCCAAAGAAGTGAAATGTGAATGAGCCCAGGATCATTTTCTATAACCTCCTGGGTATTATATTACGTAGACAGGAAGCTTCTTGAGAACATTAGTTTATTCAACACACATTTATTGAGACCTGCTATGAGGCAGGTATTGCATTGCCTTGTGAGAGACAGATGAATACAGCCTGGTGCCCGCCTCCAGGAGCCTATGTGCGTACCCTGCCACCCAGACAACTTGGCCCTGTGCAGAGTAAGAGCTGCATCGACTAAGGTCCTGCTCTTATTGTAGACTTAGCACACCTAGCATCACCTGTCTCAGGTTTTCTGCCTCCGTTTCCCATTTTATCCCATGAATTTCTCCTGGTGTGAAGCTTAGAAGTCCGTGTGGCCTCCCTTTTCAAGCTTTATTTTTTATCTGTTTCCATTTCCGTGTCCGGTCCAGCTTCCTTCCATAATATCTCACATCCAACCTTTCCTCTCCATTCCTACTGTACAACCCAAAGTCCAGGCCCTCATCGCCTCAGCCTGGATTCTGAAAACAGACTATGAATGCTTTCAGGTACTGCCCTGGATTTTTCTTTCTAAATCACCACTTTCTTCATGTTTCTCCCCTTTTCAAGGAGTGGAAATACGAATGGCTCTCCACTGTCTACGGGACAGACAGCACCTGACTCTCCACCCTGGATTATAAACCTTTCCAGAATCCGATCCCAGTCTCCTTGGGTGCTCAGTAGCAACCCTGCCCGTTCACTGATGTTAGCTGCTTGAGTCCTGGCTGTTCCACCGTCCTGGAAAGCACCCCTTCCCTAGGCTTCCCTAACCAGTCCTGACCTTGCTGAGGGCCCAGCTCTAACCCCTGATCTTGATCTTTGCCTAGACCGCCAGGCTCTGGGAGGGGATCTTCATCTTTTCTCTTTCTCTCCTCTTCTCCACTTCCTCATCTCCCTAGATTTCTTTAAACCTTGATTGAGCACCTACTATGTACGTATATGTTAGACATCGAAGAGACAAAAGTAAGTAATAGAGGGTAAACTCCTTGAGAGAGGGACCACGGCTGTCATTTCCATCTTGCATTCTCAGTGCCTTGCCCAGTGGATCTCTGTGGTACTCGTAGCTTACCTATGCTAGTTTGTCTCTTGAAAACTGTAGTTACTGTAGGAAAATTGTTTTTACATTGTAAACTACTGAGTAGGCAGGTATTGTGCTGAGCACACCATACAGAAGGCCTTAAGGGAGAAATAGAGGAGAAACTTTCAAGGAGTCAGGCTTTATGGGACAAAAATAACTGAGTTATTCATGAAGACCTACTTTATGCCAGGCCTTTGAATGTAACTACAATTCTAGTTAGCTCCTGTTACTTACAGATTACAGATGAACTGAGGTTCTAAGAAAAGAGGTTATATGACCAGAGTCACACAGTGAGCCCAGGTGTGATTCAAGGTCACACATTGGGCCCAGGTATATTACAAGGTCATGCAGTGAGCTTAGGTATAATTCAAGGTCACACAGTGGTCGCAGGTGTAATTCAAACTCAAATGCCTTTGGTTGCAAACTCTGTTTTCTTGTCATTATTCCACGCTGGCTATTGAATTAAGGGACTGAAATCTGGATTTTGATTCTCAAACAAGTACTCGCCCACCAATCAGGTAGCCCCCTCAGAGCATCTGAAGAAAGGCCGAAGATCTTTGGAGTGAAAAGCAATTTCTTGGTTCTTCCCTACGTTTACATAGCTTCCTCCCAGCTGGAGGTCAACACCACCAGTTAGGGTTTGCAGTGAAGTCCAATACTGGCTATCATGGGGGGTACAAAAAAAAGGAGTTATAATAATTATTGGCACTTATTATTATTATATAACTAGTCAAGATTTATATAATAATTATTTTATTAAGTATATATTATATAAGTTGGTATATATTATAAATAATATTTCTATTGTTATAGAGTTAATAATAGCTAACTTTCATTGAATGTAAACATGTATCAAGAGCTTACAGGGTTACGTGATTGAATTCTCTCAACAGTCAGTCCTATGAGATGGGGCCATATCAGACCCATGTGAAGGGGAGGCGGTCCAGGGGCCCAGGGCATTAAGTGGGGGAGCGGGGACATCAGGTCCAGCAGTCCTGTTTCAGAGCCATATCCTAAGGTCCTTTACTACTGTTCTCGGCCCCTGGGAACTCACAGAACCCACCTGTGAACATCCCCTCCTTTGCCCTTGTCCATCATTGAAAAGTCTCGAGGGAACCGTAAGAGACCAGGTGGGTGGAAACACACTTGGAGCTCTCACATACGTAGCTGGTCACATGGAGTGGGATGCGGTCTTAATGGTGGCTGCAGGCAAACTTTCCTGTTTGCTTCCCAGAAGGATGGTTCTGTCCCAGGAAAGAGGGGGCCCCGCAGAACTGGGGTCCCAGTAGCATTTCAGAGACCCCCAAGATGACTGCCCATAGCTGGTGTGTCTCTCTGCACACCCAGACCTGCACAGACCAAGAGAGCACCTCACCAGCTCTCCAAGTGGACTTTATAGCACCATAGTCGGAGTGGGAGGCTGCTCCTTCCCACTGAGCTCAGAGAGGTGACATGGGCCCTCGAGATCTGTGGTGGCTTAGGATAGAGTCTGGCTCTACCTCTGGTCCACTTGCTCAGCAGGAGAGGAGCAGGAGATGGAAGTGCTGAGCAGGTGAGGACTTTTGGAGGCTTCTCTCCAAACTGCAGGAAGCAGAGGCCATTTCTGACTGGGAAGGATAAAGAGGAGGGTGGGCTCTGAGGCACCCCGTCTGGATGAGCCATGTCTGCACGGCACATGGGGGCTCTGAGTCAGGATGGCAGGGACAAAGCAGGCGCTGGTGATTGGTGACTGGGAAGAGAAGTTGGGGTGATGGTGGCAGCTCTTCAGTGCTGAAAGGGGCAGATGTACTTGCAGTCTGGCTCAGAGAGAGGGGAGGAGGAGATGGGCACTGGAAGCACCTAGAGGACTTCAGCCTGAGGAAGAGCTGCCCGTCTACTCCCCTGCACCAGTGCAACTTAGGGTCCTGCCCTCCTGCTGCCCTGCCTGCTTTGTCCTCCTGCCAGTCCTCATTTGTCTGCTCTGAGCGGTGCAGCTCAGCTTCTCTCTCACGACTTCTCCAGACTGTTTTCTCCAACACCTTCCCTCCAGATCTCCCTCCCTCACTCCCTCCTTCATCTCCATCAGCCCACCAGGCTCCCTGAAGGGGCCACTCCCTCCTAGCCCTGACCACATGGCCCCTCACCTTGGTCTCCTTTTGGGGACTCATGCCACACATTAACAAGGACTGAACCATCTCTATCGGGCTCTGAGAGGTCCCCTCTGTCTTCCAGTAAAACAATTAAAATGCTGAAGACCCCATGATTCTCTATGAGCTCACACTTTTCTGGCTCCTGATTTGAGATTACCCCTCAATTCTCAATTAGTTCCTGGGGAGGGAAGAGGCATTTTTCTATGGAAGGCTGAGGTTATAAGGGTCTATCACCCAGAGTGGTGGTTCACAGGAGTGTCCCAGGAGCCTGGCTCCCTGGTGTGTGTGTGTGTGTGTGTGAATTGTCTTCTAGGCCCCACCCCTTCTCCAGCGAGACCTTTTCGGCTTTTATTCCTGTCAACCACCTTTTCTTCTGTTTGAATACCTCTGGTTTAGAATTTTGGAGGTAAAATTTTTTCTGGGACTAAAATGTGTGCTGAGGAGGTTAAGGCCTCACTCTACTGTAAGGGCCTCCTGGAGACCTTGGGAGGGGCCTATAGATAATCTCTAAGGTCCCAGGAGACCTTGGTACTGTGACCTGACCCTGGCTCTGGGTATGCGTAACAGGCGAGAAGACAGCCCAGGGGCCCCATGCCGATGGCGGTCGGGGTCCCCCATGCTGGGCTCAGAGGAGCCATGATACTCACCCACCCCTGCCACCCTTAACTGTCGGCTCCAAATCTTTGGGGGATACATTCTTGTACTCTAGTGTCCCAAGTCTGTTGCCATCCCTACAGGCAGATGTATTTGTTCCTCTCTCTCAGAGGGTCAGCGTGGACTAGTGCCAAAAGCAAGGGGTTTGGGGTTAGTTAATGTAGCAGAGGAGAGAGAGGCTCTGTGCAAACTCTGCACTGTTGATGTGGGGGCAGGGGCTGCATACGTCCCCGTGCTGCCTGCAGTCCCCCTCTTCTAATCCATGCTCAGAGGTAAAATTGAAGGTGGTCAGAAGATAGTGTGGGGTATGCTCACTACCCTCCTCCCCACCTCGGGTTGGGCATTTTGGCCAGGACTTTGCTCTAGCAGCAGGTCGTAAGGGGTGGGCCATTTCCCTTAGGGTTAATCCAAGCCAGACCTGGACAGCAACATGAGGACGACCTGGAATGCTTGCCCTGGCTTCTAAGGAGCCCAGCGCTCTGCAAACACATGAGGTTGGCCAGCCTCGCTGCTTCTTCAGAGGAGAGTGGGGCTTAGAGAGGCTGGGTGATGCCCCAAGGATGCCTAGTGGTCCAGGAGCAAGGACAGTAAGAACCACCCCAGTGCCCTGGAGAAGCATCCGCCGCCACCCTGTGCTGCACAGCTAAAATCCTGCCTGCCTCATGGGGTCTTCAGCATTTTAATTGTTTTACTGGAGGCAGGCAGGATTTTAGCTGGGGGCGGCCCAGCTAAAATCCTGCCTGCCTCAATCTCCGGGTAGCCAGCAAAACTCGTTGAGAGTCTGAATGGCCACCCTTGACCATAAGGCGCTAGACTCTGAGGCCGTTAAGTTCTTTTGGGGTTTAAGAAAGGCCTGCTGCAAGCATGGGGTTTGGGAGGAGCAAACAGAGAGGCTTCCTGGAGAAGGAATCATGATATGGATAATAATGTGATGGTGGACAGATGGCATTCTGGGGTAGGAAAAACTACAAGCAAAGGCATGAAGGGTGAATAACCTCAGGTATCAGCTTTGAATACCTAACCGCTAGTCACTTGCCAGGGTCTGGGATGCGGACAGTAGAAAACACAGGGTCAGAAAGGCCTGGGAAGGAACTCTGATCCTGTCACTAGCAGTGCCATTTGGAGCACATTCCTCAACCGCCTTGAGCCTGTTTCCTCATCTGTAAAAGGAGAGTGACACGCCTACTTTTCAAAACTGACGTGAGGATGAGTAGACGCGTGTAAAAACGATCCTGGCACGCAGAGGGGTTCTGTAAAGGGCTGTTCTTATTTTCATCACTCTCTATGAGTCTTTCCTGAGCCCAGGACTGTCTGTCAAATTGGGGCCAGAACAGTACCTGTTAGGGCTGGCGCTGGTTTCTAAGCTGGGAGAGGCTTCGCAAATCGAAAATTGGAAGTTAGATTAGAATTCACCTCTTTCGTGAGTCACACAGGTAAAAGAGGCGAGTGTTTGAGCCCTCCTGCAGCTCTGCCATGGCTGTAGTGCAAGCTGGCTTTAGTCCCCTGGAGCTGCCTGGTCAGTCATGTGGAAAAGGCTCTCATGTCACCGTCTGTTCTGTTATTAGTGACCAATTGGGGCAGACTTAAGAATGTTTATACTGGGGATATTTACTGCCAGCTTTCTCCCAGCCTGGCACACGCAAATTGTTTCTTATGAGATTAAGGGAAGCTGCCCTGGTCCCAAGGAGCAGGCAGATGGGAGGAGGGCAGGTGAAGGAGCCAGCTCAGTGGTCCCTTTCTGATACTTCCCTGCCAGGCAGTGGGAAGGGACCAGGGAGGATGACTCAGACCTGAACTGGAAGCCCAAGTCTTGGCTTCTGCTGTTGGCCTGATGCTCAGCACAGGGCCAGCTCCTAATGCAGGAGGACGAACTTTGAGAAATTTCTGGAGTGCCTTGTTTTGACCTACTCGGGGGAGTGAGATTGGGAGTGGTGGGGTTATGTCCTGGCCCACTGACTCACTGATAAAACTGATTGTTGGGGAAGGGGAGGAAAGATAAGGGTAAGGAGATCAAATATATGGTGACAGAAGGAGATCTGACTTTGGGTGGCGAACGCACAATGCAGTATACAGATGATGTACTATTGAATTGTGCACTTGAAACCCGTATTTTATTAACCAATGTCAATAAATTTAATTAAAAACAAAACAAAACAAACAAAACAAAAAATCCTGACTGTTGTGGAGGGTGTAATGGTAGCCCTGGTAATGGTGCCAGCACCAGGAATGCCACGTGGCCACAGGCAGGGGCAGGTCCCACGCTGGCAGTCACCAAGGCCCCTGGCTGGGTATAAGGACGCAGAGGAGGGACTGATACATCTTCTACGACAAGGTGCTCAGAGCCTGGAAGAGATAAATATGTGCACAAGGAAATAGAATAAAAAGCGCTATATGATCGGCCCAGATGAAGCGTAAAGAAAGTCCTGGAGAAGAGCAATTTCCTTTTGCGGGAATGTCAGAAGGGTCACAGACAGGGGAAGGGAGAGTCTCTGAGCTGGTTTCAAAGGGGAAGCAAGATGAGGACATGGAGGAAACGTCCCTGAGATGGGGGCTTTGATCTCTGGCTTGGCTGTCATAGCTGTGTCCCTGGGAAATCTTAGTTCCTCTGAACCTCAGTGTCCCCATAGGGATAGTCATCAGTGCTTGTTGGGTTGCTTGTGAGAATGAAATAGGACATTTTGTGTAAAGTGCAGAGAACTCTGTGTGCCCTCCACGATGGCAGCTGTTACTGTCACTGTGAAGCCGGCACGTGGCTTGTGTGCCTGTGGGTGTATTTAGCAGGAAGCACACTCAGGGAATCGTGATAGGTCTGACAGTGTAAGCCCTGGGATACGTGCTCAGAAATTTGCACTTCATGAGACGTCATCCAAGGTTTTGACCCACATGCTCAGGTCTGAGCTTTAGAAGGACCGCAGTGGCTGTAGTGAGGAGGGTGGATAACAGAGGGCTCTCTAAAGGAAGAAGACGGAGTGGGAAGATTTTGCTGTCATGGGCTCAGGCTGATGCTGCAGCAATGGGAAGAAGATGCAGATTTAGGAGCCATGCAGAGGAAGAAGTGATAGCACTCAATAGGGGGTGAGGAAGATGAATGTGTAAAGGCCCCTCTCTCCCTGGCCTGCAGGATTGCTTGGACAGGTGACTAAAGGAGCCATTTCTGTCTCAGGAGAAGAAGCAGGTTTGTGGCAGGTGAGGGAGGGGAGCAAGGAGTCAGTGAGTTCCATTGTAAATATGTTGCTGGAGAGGGGCCCCGAATCACTCAGGAGAAGACGTCCTGGATGCAGTTGGATGCGCGGATCTAGAGGAAGAGGGTGTGAATAGGTCACACTTGCTGAGCACTCACTATGGCTCAGGCAGAAGGACACGTATTCTGACAATGTGTCCTCTCATTTGGTGTTGACCTGAGAATCCATCTCCAAATACCAGAAGTTACGGATGTTGATGTGACTATCTAAGAGGGACACGGTTACTCCAGGCTGAGAGTATTGGAAGCAGCTGTCTTGGGTGGAACCTTTAACTCCTGTCAAGGTTTGCACAGGCTTAGAGCTCTGTCAGGATGACAAGAGATTATCTAACCCCATCCTCTTCCTTTGGGTCAGTAGAGGAAATATCAACAGAGAAGCCAGAAGAACAAATATTGTCTGTTTCTCCTAGACATCGTGGGGAGAGAGACTTGGAAACACTTTGACCCCGATATTGCCATTTGTAGCCACTGGTAGCTTGGTTCTGGCACACAGGTGAGGAGAAGTTTACCAATATCACAAATGTTCCAGAAATTGCGCTGGATTTTTGCTTGGGCATACACAGAAGAGCCGACTGCTCTTCCCGGGGCTGGATGTGAGGCAGGAATTCTCCCGCCTGAGTTTCTTGCTTGAGCTAGGACAGAGTGTGATTCTCTCGGCCTTACATGTCTCTTCCCAAGACACATAATCTGCCAAGGTTGTCCCAGACAGCGTGGGTCTTTAATGAAGAGCAATGGGGCTGGCCGAGGCAGGGTGACTCCAAAGTCACTATAAATCCTTTGCTTACTGATTATCAGCCTATGGCCCCAGCCAAAGGCTGCACTGTGCTCATTAGTGCCAGAGAGAG
>NW_011888911.1:1818923-1823525 GCF_000151845.1 Pteropus vampyrus | reverse complement strand
GTTTTCCTAACTGCGCAGTGAAGGAGTTGGATGAGGTGAATAGTTTTCACACTTTTTTTTAGTGTATGCGACCCTTTTGTCAATGGAATCTCATGCGGAACTCCATTGTATAGGGTGGGTAGAGGTAGAGCTGGGGCAGAGCTGGAGGGACCAAGTCCAGCCCTTTGGCCACCCTGCAGTGGACTCTGATGTCTCTCTGTGGAATGCTTAAGAAATTAGAAGGTCCTGTGCAGTTCTGATGGTCTCTAGCTGTTTGTGAGGGGCAATATTGCTGTGTCCCACCGAAAGGCACAAAGGCAGGGCGAGGACCCGGGATGCACTGTGTGGCTAAGGCGGCTGGCCTTGAAGCGTGAGGTACTTCTGTATCACTCACTAACCCTGCATTGGGGACCGCAATTTAGATCTGGTGTTTAGAGAGTAATCTTCTTTTCCATGGCTGCTAGAGTCATTCCCAATGGAAGTAGATCATCTCAGTGCCATGTCCTAAATTTCTCCCCTCTTGGAACCCAAATAGAATCAACTCAATTATATTTATTAATGGAGAGGAACAAGGGTGTGAAGAATCCAAAACGATAGACATTCTAAAATAATGAAAAGTCTTAAGTAACACTTATTTTCGACTTTGGGATGCATTTTGGTATTCATGTCTGAATATGGATGTGTCTGATGTTCTGGCAATTCTCAATACTTAAAAAGAAATAGGCTCTAATAATGGAGCTCCCTTTTGTCTCTTGCTCAGCAAGTGGAGAACATCACCTCTGGTACCGGCCCACAGCTGGAGTTGGGCCACCCTTCACTGTCCCCGGCTCGCTGTCTTATGGGCTACACCTTCCCTAGGAGCGGATGGGAATATTAGCTGATTTTGCCTTTAAAGGACTTTCATTCCCTTTGGGCCTCATGCAAATAAGAGCAAAATAAGAAGCTGTGAAATGTTAACAGAGGACTTCATTAAGCAGTCTTCATGATAGTATTTTCCAGGAACGGGGACAATTTGCCAACAGATAATTGAGAGCTGACTATATATGTGTCCTAATTAAAAAAGTGATTCTTCTTCTCACTGCCCTGGGATTCTGGGCCCTGTCTTCTGGCTGCTTTGGGATATTAACCACAAGTAACTCTTGTATACATTTTACACCTCACAGAGCACTTTACATACGTTATTTTACTTATTTTACCTTCTCAACATCCCGTGGAGAAGGTTCTATCATCAGCCCTGACAGAGACTTGAATGACAAGGCTCAAAGCGAAGACTGGCCCAGGGTCCCACAGCAAGTGTAGGCCTTCATCCCAGTCCTCTTCTCCATCACTTGGTATCTTTTGTCCCCACCTAACAGTGGCCCTGACAAGGGCTCCAATTATTTGCATCAACCTCGAGAATGCAGCAGCAAGCAAACCCCACCCTGCCATGCAAACAAACACAAATAAAACTGGCTTGCAGTTGCTATCCCAGTCTTTGTTTTGATTGTTTGAAGTGGCAATGTTGGTAAAGGAGAAAATTTTGTACTGGAGGAACCTCGAGAGGCAGGAGAAGGTGTGTGGATGCACACTGTTGGGGGCGCCAGGATGGGCTGAGCAGTTTCCTTACTTTCCAGGAGGCTTAGGCTGGGTCACTGAGCCCAGGCATCACAGAAGATGAGTTGGTGACAGGAAAGATGGAGCTGACAGGCCCAGAGCTCCTTGGAAGCAGGAGTAGCCCCAATTCCAAGCTACCTATTTTCACATCAACAGTTCAGAGAGAGAAAATCACTCCCATTTTGTGGATTAGGAAATGGAAGCTCAGAGATGTTCTGTAACCTGTCCAACATCACAATGTATGCTGGAGGCTGGCATTTGAACTATCTGGCTTCAGGTCTGGGCCTTTGTTCATTCCACAGTAGTGGGTAAGCGCAGAGGATGTGTGAGCCCTGTTCTTTTCTCTTCAGAAAACAGACTGATGACTGTGTCCTCTAGTTGTCCCTAGCTGTGTTCCAAAAACAGTCATGAAGCTAACAGGACATCTGCTTTGTGTCACTGAGCATAGGCCGTGTCCCACCTGCAGACCACAATCAGCCAGAGAAAGCTCTAGTGGTCCCAGGCCCCCAGGGGCTGATCAGCAACATGAACAACAATTTAGGGCATAAGTCGTCCAGACTCAGGCACAGGCACGGCCGTTTTTAAATCCTACCTGCTTGCATCCCTGTTCAGAAGCCCTTTGCAAGGCCTGGCCCCTGCGATAGCTTTCTCAGCTCAGTCTTGGGCTGGGTGAATGGAATGACTTCCACGGGCCTTCACAAAATTCACTGTGGTGCTGAGGCTCTCATATGCGGTGAGATGACCCAGGGAGGACCTGCTGGTGCCTGGCTAGGCTCTATGCTAGGCATAGGATCGAGGTCAGCAAATAGGAGCCTTTTGGGGAGATGAGGCCCTTTCCTGCCTGCCCCCTCAAGACATCTCCGTTTTCCAGCCTGGAGTGCCATTGGATGTGCCCACAGCTTCTCTAATAGGAGAGTTACTCATGGCTTCACTGGAAGAAACAGAGCAGCTTTCAAGCCTCCTCCCCCAAAGGCAACAATATTTGGTAACACTTGGCGTCTTGGGGAGAGAATTCATGTCCGTAATTAGTTACTGTATATCACCGTTAGTACTCTGCTCAGGATTTACTGGGCAAATACCATTTAACTGCACAATAACTACAGGTCCTTGCTGCTTATTGGGTAATTTACTAAGGCTGGGAGAATGGGGCAGGAGGGACTCAATAGGAGGTATTGTAACCCCTTGAATCAAACTTTATGAGTTTGAGTTTGGCAGGGAGGCGGCTGTCGGTAGCCAGCTCTCATTGCTTTGTTTTGCAGAGTTGGCTGGCAGACTGCTTCCTTTTCTTTATTTATTGCAGGAGAGGTATGAGACTGGGGTCTGGGGCTGCCCGGGGCTGCCCGGGGCTGCCCGGGGCTGCCAGGAGCTGCCCAGGGTATGAAAGGCCTTTTGGTACAGAAAGTCTTTGGCTGAACGCAAAGGAACCCACCAGGAGCCCGACAGCAGGAACCCATGCTTGGTGTCCTGGGGCCTCCATCCAAACCTTCCACTTATTCCCTCCACAGGGCCTCTTTTTGTATCTGGGCCAGTGGGTGGAGAGCACAGGGAACTGTCCTTGGCTGGCAGCATCAAGATAATCTTAACCCTTCTCTTTTCTCGCAAGTGCCCCATTGGTTGGGAAGCAGCCATTCCTGGACACTTGGCTGACATTCTCGGCCTTAATCTGCTTGAGCAAAGTCTGTCTTTGTTTGGCCGTGCACTGTCTAAACTCCTCTAACCTATTTAGATCAGGGAGAGGGGAAGAGACACAATAATGAAAAACGCAACATGCAACATTGCCTTACACAATCTAATAAATTACTCAGTACCCGGCTGCCAGCTCAGACTAAGCCCAATATTGCCTGCAGTAATTATTTGGATCAAATGCAGTTTATCTGCTTCATATTTGTGCTTCTGTGCTCGGTGGTAACTTATAAATGTCATTGTGGTGTTTATTTGTTATAATGAAACTTAATGGCATTGGAAGCCAGGAGCAGAGCTGGTGGGGCGGCAGGTTTAAAACAATCTCTTCATCTCTGGAGAGAGAATGAGCCAAGATAACAGGAAACTGCCCTATAGGGAAGAGATTTTCGGAGATGGCCGTGTCCTCGTGCTGTGTGGTAGACGGAGACAGCCAGGAGCCACCTCCAGAGGCATCCTTTGGGAAGTGGGACGACTTGGCTGGGTCTAACCCCAACACTGCCCCTCTGTCCTTGCTCTATCATCCAAGGGCGTTTTAGGGATGAGAGGTGTCTAATCTTCACACCACCTGATGGTTGGCCCAGATAAGAGACACAGGTTTCCCAGGGGCTTGGGAGGCCAAGGTCCTGATGGTGACTGTGTCGTGGAGGACAGACCATCAGTGAGGCTTTGGAGAAGAGAGTGAGGGATGGAAAACAAAAGGAGGGTATTATGGAAAGCCAAAAGAGGGGAGGCATTCTCTTTTGCGTAAGGAAGGGGCACTGGTGGTAGGGAACACAAGGCAGGAACAGAACAGGGAAGAGCTGGCAGGGGTTGGAGGCAAGGTGCTCCATTAGCTCTGCAGAAGTATCATGGACAAAGACGGGCCATTTAGTGTAGAACGAAGAGTGAGTCTGGGCTTCTGGACTCTGCGTTTTCCTAGCTATATGGTTTTGGGCAAGTGATTTATCTTTCCAAAATTTCATTTCCTTATGTGGAAAATGAGAGCAATAAGAAAAACTCTCAGGGCAGTGGTGATGATTAAACGAGGTGATGTGTATAAAGGGGTGGAGAGCTTAGGGGTGAACACAATGTTTGGCACATAGTAAATGGTAAACAAGTCGCTATGGCAGTGATCAGCACATAGTAGATGTTCAATAAATGTCTGTTGAATGATTAAATGAATAAAAACCCTTCCCACCTGTGTGCATTACAAAGCCCTCTTCCAAACAGCTGAGCTCGGATTGAGACCTCAGAGCTGTGCAAGGCTGACTTTGTCATTCCCATTTACAGTCGTCCCAGAGTGGTTATAGGAACTTGCCCAAGGCTACGCAGCTGGCGGGTATGGTAGGCAGGATTCCCTCCATCAGT
>NW_011888911.1:1809171-1817873 GCF_000151845.1 Pteropus vampyrus | reverse complement strand
CTACATCTCACAGGAAACCTATTAACGTGCTACAAAAATGCTGCCCTAGGGAAATGTGTATGCGTGGCCCCTCTCCTGCCATATGTTCTGATGCAGTGGGGTTTGGAGCAGGGCTGGGACAGGAGAGCATGGAGGGTGAAGACGGGGTAGAAAGCACACTTGTGGGGCCCATCAGAGCTGAAGTGTCCCTTCCCTAGGCGGCCTGTTCTCCTTCTTGTACCCCCAGAGCAACGAATTCCAGATAATTCACTCAATATTAGATTCAGTCATTCTAGCCTACATCTGGGGCAGGATTAGAGGGGCTACCTGACTGGCTGAGTGGGGTCTGTGAGCAGTCCGATGTGGAGATATAGGGGACAGGGCAGTCTTTGGCCATGAGGAGAAATCTATGTGAACACACAGTAAGCATTTGGTTAGGTCTGCCCTTGATGGTGATGGAGAAAGTCACCTCACCTTCATCTCCCAAACACACACAGCTCCCCGAGGCAGAGCGGGAGTAAGAAGACCAGGGCTTGAATCTTACTTAGCTTTATCAGCTAATTGTCATATGCCTTCAGATAGATGACTAAATCTTTCTGAGCCTCAGTTTCTTCACCTTCGAAATGGAGATAACAGACCTACCTTGTGATGAGGTGAGGATTAAGCAAAGTGAGTGCCTTCCTGCCCTGGTTAGCTTCCCCCACTTCTCCCACTTTCTGGAAGCCCCCTGGTATTACTCAGAATGAGCGGCTTCCTCACCTCTGTGCTCCATGAGCATGTCACCTATACTCCTCTTCGGCTCTCTCACAACCTTGCCTTCTGCTATTTTATTATACGCCTGTCTCCCCGTTGGACTCAAAATCCTCTGAGGGCTGTGGCCAATTCTCTTCTCGCAGTGCCTCATCAGTGCCTCTCAGGCCTGACCACGTTAGTGACGGCAGGCCAACTCCAATTGCCAATATCTGTAAGCTTCCCCTGAGGTCTTTCTCTTAAGCTATAAAGGCCATTCTGCCTTCACAAAGAGCAGGCTAGAAGTGCCAAGGAACTAAATTTACTCCACTCCTTGGGTGGCCTGATACTGAGATGTGAATTTCACAGCACTTCTTAGTTTCCCTTTGGGATTAGGCTCCAGCCATGGTGGCAGCAGGCTTGATGATGCCCCCTGTGTTGGATGCCTTTCCTTTTCCGTGTCAATTCTCTACCCTCTCTGCACTCCCACATAGACAATTACATGCAAGACTCTTCAAAGTATCTGCTTCGGGGGAAACCTGAGATCAGGTAAGAGCATCCTACATGTGTTATCCATCTCCACATCCCCCACAGCACCAGGCACACACTAGGTGTCTGATAAATTTTCTCTGAATCAGACAGAAATGAGCCGTTGGAACAGACACAAGGAGAGATTGTCCTACAGCATGCTGGCTGAGGGGATGGGGCCCGAGAAGCCTAAGGCAGAATGGCTTCGCTCTTCCTCCCATCTGGGAGGTCACACTCTCTCCTCTGTACCTGCCGCATCTGACAAACCTTGGTGGGTGCAGAGGACTTGTGGTCCAGCCGGCGTCCTTCCTCCAAGAGAAGGGAGCAGCTTGGTGTAGTGTTTTGAGGTCCTTTCATGAACCATAGTTGAGAAGTGCTGCTCTTTAGGACTAAGACTAGTGGTTAGTCCTGGCGCATTTGACTTGGAGGCGGGGAGTATCCCATTGCTCTTTTATCCCACACTCTACACAGTTATGGAAACTGTCACCGTGTCCCATATTCCAGAGGCCATTATGTATATTTCAAACCATTATATAAATGCACTTGATTTGGTGCTTCTGAATGTCATTAAACTCCTCCCATACCAGTAACAACATGGTTTCCATAGAAACTAACACATTTGAGAAGGAAAGGCATAGGGAACAAAGCAGTCGGAGCAGGGGAGAAAAACGTGTCCGCCTGATTACTGTTTCCAGAGCGTGGGGTCCAGTGATGTGACATGGCCACTCTGTGGAGATGGGACAAGCTCCTTTAGGGTTTTATTGACTCTCCTTTGATAAAAGCCCTGGAAAATTCATCTCAGCTTGAACCCGCTCATTCCAGCATACAGCTCTAAAAACTTCATAGCTGCAGGCCATTAAGCACCTTCATTTATTCTGACTTTTCACCCTGGGATTGGGGTGGAGGGAGGTCTCGGCATTCAGTGATGAAGTCTTTGAAGCTAGCTGAGAATGGAGGGAGAGGGAGACAGAGAAAAGAAAGGAGGCCTCCTTAGGAAACAGTTGGTGTAGGTGAGACCCCAGGATTTTGCCAGTGGTTGCTACCTAAGTCACTTGGTCCTACTGTCATCAGTTAGAATGATAAAACTGTAGACACTTGGAGTTGAAGGGGTATTATATTTGAAGGCCCTTATGAGAGCCTGGCTGAGGAGCTGCCCATGGTCTTGGTAGGCAGCAAACTTCTTGTCTTTGGAAAGATTCAAGCATAGGTTGTGATGGCCTCTTATAATGAAATTTGCTCTCTGGGCTCAGCTCAGATATTGCTGTCTCCAGAAAGCTGTCCGGGCACTGCTTATTTGGCCCGTAGTTTTGTTGGACTCTCCTTCTCTGTTCCTGTAGCTCCTGTACGTACCTCGTTACAGTGGTTATGACACTGTATTGGGATTGCCTCGATGTTATCGGGGCAGGCACTGTGTTTTTACATGTCACAGGCCTACCTAGCACAGTGCAAGGCACAGAGTAGGCACTTGATACATGAGTGTGAAGAAATGAGCCCATAACACCACTGTATTCAAAACAATTTATGTGGACAGGTACTTGGCGGGAATATTAAACCATCAGAAGAAGGTATGGACTAGATGACTTTTGGTACCTTCTGGCCTTGAGAATCTTGGATGATATGGTTCTAAAATTGTTCTGACTATGCCTGGGATTGAATCTAGATTCCTCTGACTCCCAAACCACAGTGCTTAACCATTAAGCGTATTAACCAAACCAAACCAAAATAACAACAAAATCCACTTGGTATAAATATATCTAATCTCTCCAGGTGGAGGGCAAAGTTCCTGGGGAGAGAGCTGTGCCCAGCCTCTCTAAATCTACTATGCCCGGCACAGTGCTGGGCTCATAGGAGGTGATGATTTTACTCTGTACTTCATTTCTATATCATGAATCGACTTCCTTTCCTTTCCTCCAGGGGTCTTTGCTTCTTTTCTCTTCCAAAACATTGCTTCAAACCCATTTTTAGTAGGTAGACTTCCCTGATCGATGCACTCCTACTTGTCACTCCAAGACTTTAAGGATTTAGCATAGTGGAAAGAGGACTGGATTTAGGACCAGAAGTCTGGGTTTGAGTCTTGGCTCTATTGCTTGCTAGTTGTGTCACTCTGGGCAAGTCACATTACTTTCCTGAGTCTCTGTTTCCTCTTCTCCACATGATTTCTAATGTTTCTTCCTGGAGTCTATGAATCTCAGATCACCTAGTCCCAGCAGCTTGGGAGCCACCGACTTCTTTCAATGTTTACTCTGTGCCAACGTTATGCTATGCTCCTGGGATATAATGGAGACTAAATGCAGTTTACAGACCAGTAGGAGAGACAAGTAGTGGTTAAATAACAGCCATATGAATGTATATGCACAGATTCAGCTAAGAGTTCTAAAGGTAAAGAATATGGTTCCATGGGAGCATAGACTGGGCGGGGGTGGGAGCAGTTCTGAGGAGGCCGTACTGGAGAAGTGATACTTAAGCTGAGAGCTGGAAGATGAGCAGCAGTTACTATGGTAAATGTTGGGGATGGGGTATTTGAGTGTGGCCAGCATCCAAGAGGAAGGACCAGGACAAACGAAGCTGCTGTAGCAGATGAAGCATCCCTGTTTGAGAAGCTGAAAGAAGGATGTGACTGGAGCACAGAGTGTTAAGGAGGAATGATGAGGGCAAAGAGGTGAGTAGGAACCAGATCATGTACAGCCGCGTGAAACATGCCAGGGATTTTGGCATTTTTCCTAAAAGCAATAGAAAGCCATTGAAATATTTCCAAGAGGAACGTGACATCAGATTTGTATTTTGAAATAATGCTCTGGCTGAAGTGTGGAAAATGAACTGGGAAGGAAGGCGTTGGGCATGATGGATACAAGGAACCAGTTAGGAGAACACTGAGGTAGTCCAGGTGAGGGAGAACGGTGATGGGGACATGGGTGTTGGCTGTGAGACGGACAGACGTGGATAGATTCAAAAGACATTTAAGAGATAACATTTCTAGGTCTTAGTGAGGGTTGGGTATGGTTGCGAAGGAAAAGGAAGTTTAAAAAGGAGCTTGGCAGGGTCTGTGGCCTAGAGTAGGGGTCCCCAACCCCCCAGGCCAAGGACCCGTACGAGTCCATGGCCTGTTAGGAACCAGGCCACACAGGAGGTGAGCAGAGGGCAAGCAAGCGAAGCTTCATCTGTATCTGTATAGCCTCTCCCCAGCGCCAGCATCACTGCCTCAGCTCCACCTCAGGTCATCAGGCATTAGATTCTCATAGGAGCACCAGTCCCTGGTGCCAAAATGGTTGGGGACCGCTGGCTTAGAGGGCCCTCAGATCACCTTATATAAGCATGTTTTGCTGTAGGAATGGTGGCTGGAGGAAAGGGCCTACGACAAAGTTCTGGAATCCTCCAATCTCCAGATTGTGGCAGGAGAGCGAAATGGCGGGTCCCTTGCTCCAAGATGCCGAGCGAATTAAATAACAATCATAAAGTGCCCTGGAAATCTGAGTCTTGCTATAAATAATAAACAGGGACGTTATACAAATAACCAGCTTTGTAGCCCCAGTGGAAGAAAACACATCAGTAAGAAAAATAGAATAGGAAAAAATGCACCCCAAAGCCCCAAATAACAAAATGACAATATTAGCCAACATCCTGGGGGCTTGAGCAGGCAGTGGAGGAATGGTCTCGGAAAAAACGACTGTGGGCCCTTAGCATAAGCTAGACTGTGGTGGCTGCCACAGTCAGATGGGAGGGGCTCATGTGTCATTAGACCCATTCTCTGCTGGGTCAGGTCCCTGGGCCAAGGTCCAGGCTCCCTCCTGCTGCTTCCCCTCCTGCTCTGAAAAAAATGCAGCTTGTCCTGTAGGCCTGGGCCCCTGCCTCACTGCCACCCAGGGTATAGCTGATATAGGCCTGAATTCACTCTTGGAGGACAAACAGGAAAAATAAACAAGATCTGCCTTTGAGCCTGCTGAGCACAGCCAGTCAGTCAGTTTCCTAATACTGGTTCCTTCGGTGGCCAAAGTATTTAAATTTATGGGATGAGTGGTGAGAACAGGGTGTGAGCAGGGTGTTGAGAACCAAGATAAATTTTGAATCCTCACATTTTAAAGGCTTGTAGATGTTTGTAGCCAACATTATTCAATTTCATACATGAGAAGGCTGAAATCTGGGTGTTCAGGGACTTGCCCAAGGTCATACAGCTGGCTCCTTACTCTTAGGTGCTCCTTCCACTATACAGGCTAATGAGGGCACCTCTCTATCAACTCTGTTAGGGGATAGGCAAAAAACAGAGGAAGTTTTAGACTCATTTTTATGGATTAGAGAACTGGGATGCAGAAAGATAAGAGAGACTCCATGTCATCACAAAGAACTCCAGGGCTGCTGAGGGTCATGCTGCCTGGAGTTCTGGGGCCTGCGACAACCTTTATGGGGTCTGCCATCTGTGGAGCTGGCCTTCTCCTTCCAGGTGCTCCAGCCCCTCTCAGAGAGGCCGGGTCTCTGTGAACAGAAGCTGCCGTTGCTAATCACTGTGCTTGTTTCTTCCCGGAAAGATGGAAGCGACAGCGCTGGGAGGCATTTCTGCTTTTCCTTCCCTGAGTCGGGAGAAACGGCAGGTCGCTGTGATTCTGAGAAGCGGCAGGTCGCTGTGATTCTGCTGCCAAACCGGATGTGCAGCCGGACAGGGCGTCCTGTGCGCAGAGGGAAAGCCTGGCGCAGGTGCACCTGGGCCTCAAAGGACTGGCAGGGAAAGGCAGCCAGGGCTTGGCCACTTCCTCTCTCCTCCTTTAGACACCTTTGACCTCATTTCCCTTCTTAAGAGTCCTACTGCCTGATAGAATTTTCTGGTTCCTTAGAAATGGTCTTCCCTGGTCTGTGACCCTCGCTCCAGGTCTTTCCTGATTTTCTCTCACATCGACTAAAGACTGCTGTGTTCTGCCCCATCTTCTCCCAGCCCCTCCCACTTTCTTTGCATTTTCAGCTACCCTGAAAAACCAGACCAGCTAAAGCGTTCACGGTCTCAGCCTCCCCTTTCAGAAACCCAAGAACTCTGGACTGGATGTCAGGAGCCCGGGGTTGTGGTCTCTTCTTATTGATCCGAGGCCAGTCGCTTGGTGCTTCCAGGCCACCCTGATTTGGTGGGTTGCTCCATAATCTATCTCTAGGGTTATTTACTGTTCTCAAGTAGGGGAGGTTTTTCAGAGGCAGGCAGAACCCCTCTCTCATCAGATATAATGTGGAAAGCTTTCTATTTCCCTATAAGTAGGATCAGCCTTGGGCAAGCAATTTGCATTGAGAGGATGAGTGGTTCTGGGATCTCCAGGAAGAATGGGTAATTGGAAGAGCCGGGGAAAGGAAAGGAATGATTGGTGGTGGTCATGGTGGTGTGCTGTGTGGGCTGGGGGTGTGGGATAAGGGAACAGAGGGAACAATTCCCTTTGCATATCTGATGTGACGTATCTGCCTAGAGCTCTATGTCCTGAGAATATAGGCCAGCAGTGCATGGGGTGAGGAAGGAGAGCCGGTGTGGAAAGGAAGGGGGCCACTTCTGGGGGCCTCCCCTCCTAGTCCTCCTGTTCCGCTGACCTGAGTCCGGGCCTCCCAGGAGGAGCTATAGTACTGGACTTGGAGGAGAGGCTGAAAGGCAAGACTTACGGAATCCCTGGGGATGTGGAGACTCATTGGTGGAATGCTCTACCTCAGTTTGCTCTGCCTGAGGAGCATCTTTGCAAGACCCACCTTACACCTGTGAGCAACTTTGTGCATTCCTCCATTGTCAGTCATGGCACTAATTAATTATTTAAATTAAACTTGACTGACTACTCCCTAGTGAGAGACATTCAGCTAAGGGCCGGGAACGAAAGGAAGGAGTGGGATCTTTGCTAACTCTTTAGGTGGGGCAGACGGTCTAATAAATAATTACCAGCTAGGGTAAGTGCCACAAAATGAATAGGCTGGTTGCCCCAGTGGAGCATAATGGTGGGGGAAGAGGGATATCTGATTTAGATCTCTCTGTGGAGATGACAGTAATACTGAGATGAACCTGTGTGTTTTTATCATGAACTCCTTGAGGGCAGAGGCTATATCTTACTTTTCTAGCCCGGATGTTTAGAACTATGCTTGGAACTTATTATAAAATTAGTTTTATTTTTCTCTGGTAGGTATTCAACGAATGTTTGATGAATAAATAAGTAACCTACTTCCAGCAGTTTCTATTTAAAGTACCATGTACTTAATCACATGAAGACTATTATGTCAAACAAATCGAATATTCTTATGCCTAGTCTATCTTTATTTCCTCCTTTCTTGTCTGCCCTTCGTTAATTTTTGTCCATTTCTCCATCGGATGCTGCAGATATGTTGAGTCTAAACGAGAAAGAACACACACACACACACACACACACACACACACACACACACCAGACACACCACATGTAACTAACCACCTCTATTCCTGCAGATGTAGCAAATTCTATCCGAGAGGCTATTAAGCATTCCCAAATAGAGCAACTCTCATTGACTATCACATGCCTCCTTAAATGATCTTTGAATAGTATTTTCTCTTTATTGCTTTGTGTAGTTTAACGACACCAATTGCGATTCCTCTAGCTTATGATAAACTCCAGCTCTATAAAGCTCCTGTTCATTCATTATTTTTCTCTTGCTTCTTTTCAAACTGTTATTTTTGGGAAATGTAGTGAGGAGTGGGGAATAGAAGGAGAAGAAAATGAAAAGATACCAAATTAACAAGGAAACAAATGAAATAGGCGACCACTTCTCCCCAGATGATAGACACCTATTATTTACTGTTAAACAGAACAAATATGCTTTAATACAGCACAAATAAGTTTATTATAATTATTCTAAATTGGAAACATAATGATCACTACCTTATCTTTACTGGAAGAAGCAGCCAATTGTTCCAATATCTCACTAATTCCAGCAGCAGGGAGAAATTTTTTTTTTTTTTTTTTACTATTTACCAATTGTTCAATTTATATCAAGGTAAACGGTGTGGCATGGACAGAGATTTCTGTTTCTTGAGCTACGTCATGGCTGCTATTCCAGTTTAATTATTAATATGTGGGAGTTATAATTATTTTTGGTATTTGTACAAGATAATTATAAACCATAAAATAGCTCTCCATGCTCGCTGATGCCGTTGTTTAGACATGTTGGAGTTTGGGCATGTGAGCTTCAGAAAAAGAAAAAATGCATAATGTAGCACTTGGGGTAGCAAGACTGACTGGAGTGTGAGCAGAGGAGCCTTCCCCATCCTTCCAGGTCCCTTTCTCTTCTCCACCTGTCCAGAGCCAAAGTTGACTCACCTTGTGCATCTCTCATTTTGCCCCACTGTATCACCCTGCCCCCTATCCTGTCTTCTCCTTGTTAGTTGATATTTGTAACCATTCACACGTGGTGGCTTAGCTTGCTTACCACCCCCTCATCTCCTTCACCCAGAAGCAGCAGCAGCTACTGTGTGTGTGTGTGTGTGTGTG
>NW_011888911.1:1793607-1808271 GCF_000151845.1 Pteropus vampyrus | reverse complement strand
ATCTTGGACTTCCAGTCTCCAGAACTGTGAGAAAATATATTTCTGTTGTTTAAACTACCCAGTCTGTGGTGTTTTGTTAGAGCAGCCTGAGATGACTAGTATGACCATCCCCCTGCCCCATCTCGCCCCCCCCTCCGCCCCCCGCGCCCCGCTCCCTCTCCTCCCCGGCTCCGACCTTAGTCACTTGTGAAAGAAAGGTGAGGGGAGTGAATTATGTTCATGAGCCATGTGATATGAATCTTTGTAGGTCCCCAGGATCTAGAGTCAATGTCCTACTTGAGTCAGAGACACTCAGGGCTTGAGGTTTCAAATCCAGCCCAGCTCCTGACTTTTTGCCTCCCCTAGTCCCTGTGAACCTTGTTTCAGTTTCTCTAATGAGCATCGCCAGCAAGAGAATGTGTCTATTCAGCACCATGGACAGAGGCATCCTGTCAGTTCCCACAAATTAGAAGTTACTGCCTAGCACTCTCATGAAGGCTGTGTTGGGAGTGGAGGGCTAGGCTGAGAAAGAAAAAAGTCAGGAAACGAAGATTGACTGGCAGGATGCAGAAATTGCAGCCCCCAGCCCCCAGCCCCGGCTTTGCTCAACCCTGGGGCTCTCACAAATGGGAAGTGGCTTCTTGCTGCAGCTGCCTTCTTACGCAGATGAGCAGCAAAATGGGGGAGCTGGTACTCCTGTGCTTAATTGGGCTGGCTTACTCCTTGTCAAACTGTCACCATGATGAGTGCTAGTGACAAACCTATAGCTGGCAAGGCATTAGGCCTGGGGAGCACAGGGGAATGTGGATGTCATGAACTGTGGGTTAGGAAGAGAGCCAGCTGAAGAGCATAGGAAGAGGGCACGGGAATTATGCTATGGTATAACTATTGGAATAGAGATGGTACAGGTGAGCTGCCACCCCCATGCCTGGAATGGGGCCCAGGGCTTTGGGAGGGGAGGGGCCCAGCTCATGACAAGCTGGGCTGGTGGGAAGCCAGGGCTTCATTTGTCTGACTTTAATGAATAAATGGCATCCCCAGCCATTGTTTACCTACTTTTGAATCCTGACAAACAGTCTGTGGCATCTGATGGAGAAGCTTATTAGCTGCACAGAGACAGATGGCTGGGGATGAGGGGATTGGCTCTTTATTACAACAGGCCCATCAGTGACAGCACTCCTTTCACATCCCAGCCTCCATGTCACTGTCAATGCCTTTCCCAAGCTTTGTGCGGCCTACTCCAGCCTCAGAGGAAAGACTCAGTGCAAGAGGAAAGCAGAATGGCTCATGAGTAAGAGGAAGACATAGGGTCAATGGAGCTGAGAAAGAGAGCAGGTTTCCAAGTGTTAGTTCTTTGAGAATAAAAACCCTGCCTTATTCTTCTTTAGTATTTTTCCAAGTGCCCTATAAGGTGCTGTTTATTCAGAAGGCATTTAAGAAATGGGAATGATTGAGGAGAAAGATAGAGAGGTCTGGATTAGAAAAGATAATAGAAGCAGATTGAATCATGCTGCCTGGGTAAGTGGGAAATGAAAGGTAGGGGAGAGAGAGGAAGAGAAGGAGGGGACACAGAGGGAGGAGGAAAGACAGCATAAAGAAAAATGCTTATGAATCAGCATACTGTGTTTTAGGCATTAGTCACTCCTCCCCATGTTACTATATGAATAGCTTCACGGAAATCAAACTGATCTGCCTACTGTCCTTTCTGAGATGTCCCAGGTTCTATTTTTTGGTACCATGGTTGTAGGGCACAGCTTCCTTCCTCCACATTACCCTTGAGAGGGTGGACAAGTTCTCACTTACCTTCATTTATTCTCCGAAATTTGTCCTTGGCCATGTAGCCCAGCACCAGACAGCATCCTCTCTTCTGGAGGCCCAGCTCTGGAAGAAAAGCATAGGTGGGTGAGCCAGGAATGGGTCAGGTATCAGTGAACTCCCTTCATAGGGGATGTGATATGCTTGCTGCTCTTATAAACAAAGCTACTTATTTATTTAACAAATATTTACGTAGCACTTACTATGGTCCAGGCATAATTTTAAGTCCATAATTCCTCATTTGATTCTCACAACAACCCTATGAGGTACGTATAATTATCCATTTTATACACCCCTATTTATAGATGTGTTAAGTCAACAGTCTTAGATGAGAGAGCTAAGTAGGTGGCAGAACCAGGAGTTTGAACCTACGCAATTTGGATCCAGAGTCCTCACTCATAACCACTACCCATAGGTTAATGAGGCCCAGTATATCCCAGCTTTGGGGACTATGCTCTGATGACTTTAGGACTGTGGTCAGGCCTGCCAGAGAAGAGGCAAAGTCCAGCCGGTGATGTCCTGGATGGAGCAGTGCAACCAGACACAGGAGGCGACTCAGAGGGATTAAGAAATTATGGGATAGATTTAGGGAAAGACACAGGAGTTGAGGTAGAGATAGGAGCTGGCCTTTTGGGAGAGAGGAGGTTTCTGGGGATAGGGATCCTATTCCCTTATATTCAGGTACAATTCAGCACTGTCATCAAGCACTTCTCAGGTGTAGACTCAGTGAGGAGCACAAGGTTTGGGATGGCTAAGAGATGCAGGACAGACTCTGGTCCCAAAGACTTCAGTCCAATTGGAAAAACAAATTAGAATCACAATTCTAAGAATCAAAGAGACAATGCAAGAGACAATTTTTTTCACAGTATTTCGTAAATCAGTGCCCACTGTGTGTGAGCCTTAGATAAGAGTACATTTGCCTCCCAAGAAGTCAAGCTTTCCTCTCTGGTGTTTATCCTCTAATCCTGTTTTGTCTTAAGGCCTTTCTGTGTTCGGAAATAATTCCACACCACATTTCTCTTTGACCCTCATACAAACCCCATAAGATAGGCAGATGGGTCACATGATGGATCTGCTCTTCACATGGTGCAGATGAGAAAATTGGAGTTCAAAAATGCTAAATGGCTTCCAATCATTCTTTTAGACTCCCCACCCCTACTTCTTTGCTTAGAAGTCATACAAATGTGACAGCTGCCATAAACTGGGTAATTGGATAAGGGATATGATTTCTAGAAGACGGAATGTGACTGTACTGTCTCCTAGGCCTTGCTAGGCTTTCTGGATACCCATGTGCCCCCTCTATTAGTTTCTCAGAGGAGTGTCCCACTGAACAGCGTGTTACAGCAACTTCCCCATGACACTGGATGTTTCTAGGCTGTTAGAGCGACAAGGTGGGCTCATCCTCCTCCCTATGTCTCTGTTCACCTCTTGTTGCCCATCCCATCCTCTCTGAGTAGCAGGATGAAAGGGAACACAGGGCCCATGAGAGATAGATAGGTCAAGCTTAGGAGCTCTTGCCCTAGAGAAAAACAAAGCGTGGCAGGTGGTAGCAGAATGCCATGGCCCAGGGAGGTGGCTAGCTTTGATCTCCTGATTCTTTAAAAGGGTTTATTGACTATCAGTAAAGAGCAGAGGAGCAGATCTGAGCGTGCCTTATCCAAAGGCACTCACTTCTTTTCCTTTCCTTCCACGCTCACTCATCTGAAGGCTTGGCCAAACCGCCCTCACTTCAAATAGCCTTACATCTCAGGCGCCCAAATTGACGATGTTAAGTTCCCTCATCCAAGGCCTTGGCCCTTTCTTCAGGGTCTCCTGCTCTGTTGAGGGCCATGCAGATCAAAGCCCCTTTGATGCTTACTTACTATATTTGTGGATCCTTTCTAAAAACCACCTTCAAGAGGCAGGAATGCAGCATGTCAGGAGGGGGCCTACGGAAGTACAAGCTGTGAGGAGGCGCTGAGCTCCAGCGAACAATAGCCTCTTGCCTGAGACGGTATTGAAACCTTAACATGCTGATGACAGGCAGATTTCGACAGCCCATTATAATTGCTAGTGGATGATACAATTGCTGACGATTCTTCTTACATTTTCCGTTGACTTCTCATGTCTATCTAAAGCACATCAGCAGTGGTTCCTAGTGAGAAAGGGAGCCTGGGTTCCTGGACTGAGCTCAGCAGGAGTCCAGGGGAGCACTGGGGCAAAAGGTGCTGGATGAATTAGGCCAATGTTCCTGTTGATCTTTCTGGACAGTCCCCTAAATTCCCAGGGAAATGGAGGGGACATAGTTCTCCTAAATATTCAGAGACTGTAGACAACCTGTTGAATCCAGATTATCTATGCGGGCTGTCTCTGCCACCTCAACTCAACTTATCTTATGTCAACATAATAGGTTGCCTGCCCCCCAGGGTGACTGCCGGAGCAAAGAGCCCCCAAGTACAGTTATTATAAGTTAAGAGCCTCAGTGACCATGTTTGATTTCTGCAAATGACCAGGAAAAGAAGTTTGAAAAAACCTGATTAATAAAAGAAATGGAGGACGAGGCAATTTCTCAATGTATTTGGCTCATTTAATTTGACACGTATGGGTTAGTCTTAATTATTTAGGCAGCTACATTACAAGGCGCTAATAAGTACACTGAAGAAATTTATTAAGTGAGAGGACTCTCTGACTGAGTCTTTACTGAGAAGTGGGGAGAAGCCACTGGGATTGTTGCAAGAACAAGCAGGTTGGAGGATTAGTGAAGTGAGAATTAGCTAGCTATCTATATACTAAAAATTGAGATATTTTTTGGAGCGATTCGCCAGAGCTAAATTAGAGGTCATTGGGTCCATGTGAAGAAGCAGGGCTGAAGTGGGGTGGGGGTGGGAAGGAGGATCTTGAAACACGGGTGGGGAGGTGGGATATTTTCAAAGGTACTGGCCAGAGAGAGAACCAGGGGAAGCAGGAACTAACTGCTTTGGGTTAGGGAAAGTCCATCAAACTAGAGTAACCAGGCTCTTGGGGGAGAGATGATAGAATGTGACAGGAATCTTCACTTTGTGAGCTAGACCAGCCACCAGAATGCCACTTTCATTGTCACATGGCCCTGGATGGATGATGGAGTCAGGTCACATATGCCCCTTTTAGAACTGCAAGATGATGGGATCCGCTCTTCGTAGACTTTGGGGCTGCAGCCGTTGGCTGAGCGATTATCAGTAGCAGAACCACCAGTTGCACCAAAGGTGTCCATGGAAAATTGATTAATGTGAAACAAGTTGTTCTGGCTTAAAACGAGAATTCACAGCAAAGAAGACTAGAGTCACCTGCAGAGGTGGGTGTGGAGGGCTTTGTCTTAAGAGAGCAAATACTGCTGTGCAAGAAAATATTTATTGGGAAAGGAGATGTTTCTTAAGGAGAAGGGAAGATTTCACCGCAGGAACTCCTGGCCTCTAATCTGTGAACAGGTCTAGATTGTGCTTTAAACAAACAAACAAACAAACAAACAAACAAACAAAAAAACAAACCTCTGAGCCCCTGGTCACATGCTTAGTGCCTGGCACATAGAAAGTGCTCAGGAAGTCTGCAATTTAATGAAAGGGCTGACTAAAAAATATTGGGTAGTGATCAATCTTCCCCTACCCAGGTCAGACTAAAATCAGACGGGCTTCAATGTGGCACAATGGATTGTTTTAGGCGAAGATGGTTGTGGAATGAATGAAAGTTGTATTTCATTGGAACAGGAGTCTAAGAAACATGAGATTTCCTCTTGGGAGAAATAAAAAGCTTTATAAGTGAATTGGTTTTCCTTTGTTTTCAGAGGATGAGGATGGCACTTTTTCTAGCCTTAGGGTTTCTTTATTCTTACGAGTAATAACAATGATACAGTGATAATACTTCACATTTGTGAAATACTTAATTTTTTCATGATCTTGTCATATTCACTATCTCATTAGATGTTCACAGTAGCTCTGTGAAGTAGGCAAAGCAAAAATTATTTCCCTCATTTTGGTTTCAGAATATGAGACTCAGAGAAGTAAAAAGACAAAGACCAAAGCGCTAGTGGGTAATAGTGCTCAGGCTGGAATCCAGGACTTAGTTCTCTGGCTTAGTTCTCAGGGTGCAGTCTGGGATCCCAGCGCTGCCAATTCTGTGAATGAAGACAGACCCGAGAACAGACAGCAGAGATCAGTGGTCCTGGCTGGGACAGGGGGTGGAACTGTGTCCCCCTCAAATCCTAAGTTGAAGTTCTAAACCCAGCACCTTAGAATGTGACTTTATTTAGAGATAGGAACTCCACGGAGGTAATCAAGTGAAAATGGTCCTTAAGGGGGTCCTGCTCCAGTATGACTGGTGTCCTCATAAAAAGAGGAAATTGGAGACAGACACACATAGAGGGAGAATGCCATATGAATGTGAAGATGGCCATCGACAAGCCAGAAAGAGAGGCCCGGTACAGATTCTTCCCTCATAGTCTGCAGAAGGAACCAATCCTGCCAACCTCTTGATCTTGGATTTTCAGCTTCCAGAACTATGAGACTATGCACCCAGTCTGTGATACTTTGTCACAGTAGCCCTAACAAACTAATATAGACAGGAGGCGGGGAGGAGCTGGTCTCTCTTAGGACCTGGTTATTTCCATTGGCTGCAATTCTTTGAAGCCGATCCCTTAGGTCCCAGAGTTGTCTGCAGGGACTTGCAGGGCAGCATCACATGACCACTCAAAAGTCTCATCACGGGGCACCAACTGACCAGAGAATAGCCAGTAGGACTGCTAAATGGGACAGTGGGGGGTGGTCAGCACAAGAGATGACAGGAAAGAGGGGAGGTGAGGAAGGAGGGCTGGCCATGTGTCTGCATGCTTAGGAGCCCTCTGTGGCAATCCAGGATGACTTTAGCATTCCTGATGCCATTGTGAGGAATATGTTGGCCAGGATAGTGCTTGCTTATTGCCCTAGCCAGAAACTACTGAGCTCTGAATAACTGGTTAGAGCTGGTGACAGCGACATGTGCTAGCTCCTACTACCCATTTCTGAGGCTGTCCAGTACATTTTGGGGGCATTCCTGTCCTCAACTTGCCCAGTGACAATAGTTCAGGAGTTCTTGCTGAAGATTAACATTTTCCCACCTGAAGCTATGAGACTTGAGCATATCCCCAGAAGCCTATGAGCAAGAAATGGTGTGTTATAGGCAGGCAGATTGGTATGGCTGTAGCAAAGATTTTGGGAGCAGAGGAAATGACATGAGGCAAGAGATAAGCCAAGGACCAGGTCCTGTGGGACCTGAGGAGCTTTGCCTGAGAGTCTAGACTTTTTCTACAGAGTGCTAAGTAGAAGAGAGCCAGGCTAGACTTGAAACATACAAAGATCATTTTAGCACTGGAGCAGATGATAGGTGGGGGAAGGGAAGCCTGGCTCTGGAGGGCAGTTGTGAGACTATCACAATATTCCTGGTGGGAGATGATGGGTTGGCATCTGCTTTCTCTTCCTGCTCTCTAAAGACAGCTTGAGATCAGAAAGCAAGTGAGAGGACCCTGAGCTTCCTTGGGAAGACACTCAGAAGACACTCTATTTCCCTGCTACCTTGACACAGGAGAGCAGTGAAAGGGCTGAAAATAGTTCCCCAGATGACAGTTCCTAAGGCTGCATGGAGAAGATGGCAGCTGGACCTGCTGGAGTCATGGGGAGGCCATGGGGAGCAAAGGAGGCTACCTGTGCTTCAAAGCCACCAGGGCTGGCTGGAGCCTGGCTCTAGCACTTAACAGTGAGTGATCCTCAGAACTCCTCTGAGCCTTAATAGTAAAACTCTCTGCACACAGTTAATATGAAAATCAAATGAGACATTACTTGGTGAAAAGTGCCTAGAATAAAGTATCTGATAAAGGTGAACTCAATAAATAGAAATAAATAGAAATAAAATGTCAGATTGGGTTTAGAGATCAACAAATGCACCTCCACTTTTTTTTTTTTTAGATGTGGAAGGGGACACTCAGAGAGGTTTAATGACTCGTTCAAGGTGATATAACTGGCAATTAGGTGGTGTTCTGTGAAGGTTCGTGTGGTAGCAACAACTCAGATGGACTGGAAGAGTGAAGCCAGGCTGATGTAGGCGAGGCTAGGGAACTCGAGGTGCTGGGAATGGATGGGAAGCGGTGAAGCTGAGAGACATTCTAAGGAGAGACAATGAGCTAAGGGACAGAGGAAGCAGGTAAAGTTTGACATTAGTTGGGAAGACTGGGGGAAGAGTGGTGTCTGTGTCAGAAGGGGTTGATTGACAAAGGAAGCTGATTAGGCCCTGGGATGATAATGATGCATTTTGGACTTCTCGTGTTTGAAATGATGGGGTTCCCAAGTGAAGGAGTCCTGGGCGATAAATGAGCAGTGGTTTAGGTGTGAAGAAATACATTTTTAACCAGTTCTATTGACCTGGGAGAATGGATATCTTAGTCTGGAGACCAATTCATTATGTAATGAATTACACAAAAAGCAGTGGGTGAATATGGGTAGATTCTGCTGTAAGTGTTAGTACCACTCTCCACTACCAGCATGTTAGTAATATGTGACAGGCATAAAAACCAACACGCAGACCCTCATCAAGAGGCTATGAAGTGCTGGGCACTATGAGCAAGACAAAATATGAAGGCAAGCTTCCTTTCCCAGCGAGATTTTAATCCAGTTGCTTATGCGCATACTCATGAAATGGTAAGTAAAAGTCAAGACAAGTAACATTTCGGTAAAACAAGCAAGATGCAGCAGTGTGTAAGTTACTTCCACACGAACGACAGTAATTGCTGTAGGAGTCCCAAGGAGGAAATTGCTTCAGGTCATGGGGTAGCCCTCACCAAGGGCCTTGAAGGCTGGAGATTGGTCCAGGGTTTTGCTTTTGTTGGGTGTCCTTACTGCTGGCCTCTCTCACAGGCGACCATCTAGCGATGCCTTGCCAATGGCAGGATGCTGGAGACTCATTTGGAAGGTTCTCTCCTTGATTCTGCTAAATTCCTTTCTTCATTGGTTCTGCCTAGTCCTCTTTTCAGCATAACTCCTCATTTCCCAGGCAATAATGCTGCCCATAAATCATGCAAATCGCAGTGTTCTGGTCAACTTCTTTAGTGAAGAGGCGTGAGGAGAGGTGGACTAAAGGTTTATTAATCCTGACTAGTGCATGGCTCTGGCCCTCTAGGACAAGTAATAAATGTTCAATAGCTCAATAATACCTGACTCATAATTTTTGAATCTCATTGCTTGCCAGTTGTAAGTTTATTAAAGGAACTCTAAACTTTACATAATTGCTATTTCATTGCATATTTAATATGAGTTAATTATATTAGAACTAAGTTTTCTCCCATTCATATTAAGTATCAATTAGTTGTTTTAAATTATTGATTTGTATTTAATTAACTATGCTATTACATACCAATTAAATTCTTATAAGAGAAACCTGAAACAGCTGTGGTCTTAAATTAAGTTTTAAAATTAATGAGTTATGTTAAAAGCTCATGTTGAGTTATCCTGTTTTAGGAAGAGTTGACAATTATTGTGATAGTTCCAAAAGTTTCTGTGGCCACCAGCCCATTCTCACTAGCTTCTGCAGAGAGCAAGGCTGTTTCAGACACCTGATAAGCACCTTGCAGCTTCCTATAGCAACAGCGAGGACTAACATTAATGTAGCCCCTGGCCAGCCCTGCCTTCCTCAGCTGCCTCAACCGTGCCATTTCCTAGTCGGCATAGCCTTGTCCACAGTGTGGCCAAGGCAGGCAGCATATTAGCAAGTCCTCACCACCAGCTGTGGGGTTCATGTTGTCTGTGTTGCTCCCGGCCCCGGATCCCATGTGCCTACAGGAAACCTGTAGGTGCCTATGTGGTCATCATGGCTCTGGCTTCTCCAAATCTCTGCTCTATTGGCCCAAATCTGTACATCTTGGGCATGAAAAAGACAGCAAACATGACTGAGTGGCACTTGGCTTTTTACACTCCTCATCTTGTTTCATCCTCACACTGACCTTATGAAAATAGATATTTTTACTCCTGTCTTTATAAATGGACATTTTAGAGGGGGTCAGGAGTTTGCTCAGAGTCCTTCAGTTCTGATGGCAAAGCTTGGTATATACCTGTGTATCTGATTCCATGCCTAGTACACCTATGTGCCTGCTCTCAAGACAATGCCGGAGGTCTTTCTTCCAACTGCTTAGCTACTTGGAATTCCAACACAGACACCAGCTGACTCAGAATGTGACCCTCTTCTGGGCCACTGGGTCATCAGTGCAGGTCTCAAAGTTGACAGAGTCTACGCACCCCTCTGCACACTGGAATTGGGACACTGGGTGCACTCCCACCCATCCCCGGCCTGGGCAAAGCACAGCCTTGCCCCCTCCATTGGCTGGTAGCACTAAGGGCTCACCCACTTGGGGCCAAGCTCACTTAATTCACCACCACAATTAAGTTGCCATTTACTGATTGCTTATGATTTATTAGTCTCTAAGCTAAGCACTTTGCAAACATTATCTTCTTCAATCATAAAAATTCTATGAGGTAAGTGCTATTATTATTCTTGTTTGATAGAAGAGGAAACTGAGAATCCAAAAGATTAACTCACTCAGGGTCACACAGCTTAAGTGTGGAGGCCAGTAAAACAGATTATAAATGTGGTTTCTTGGACTCCTAGTATAATCTCTGTGAGAGTGTAGGGGATTGTGGGGGATGTGATAACGTTGGCTGAAGAATTTTATGGGAAAGGGTTTTATCACATGTACACGAGTACCTCAACCTCTCTGATTTAAGATGTCTCTTCCTAGTGGGTTAATAGCTCTGTTGGGGACTGTGACTGAGAAGTAGGACCACTGCCCTGTCATCGGTCCCCTTATTCTATGAGGAACAGGGACCGCTGAAGGCCGTATGCCTGGAAGGTTTTTAGACTTTTCCTGAGAGGAAGTTGGAAGACGGTGATTAATGTTTGAGGGCCAGATGCTCAGCAGCTGTGTGCCCAGCCCCCCAGAGGGGAGGGGCCCGCCTGTACAGCCAGTCAGTCACACGGGGAGACAGGGCAGAAAGAGGCCTTCTCCTTTCTCTCTTTTCTAGGAGGGCCACTGGAGTCCCAAAAAACGAGGACTGAGAGGATAGGAGGCCTGCCAAGCCCCCCACCTCCGCATGTTTACCTTACCTCTGCACTTCTCTTGAGGCCTAGATCTTTGGAGGAGGCAGAGGCCCAATAAGAGGCTATAAATATAAGTTTGATCTGTGTATTTAATCTTCATGCAGATTTCCGAAGATATGGATTATTAGCCTCATTGCACAGGTGAAGCTCAGGGAATTTAAGTGATTTTCCTGAGGTCACACAACTGAGACTTCTGCCCTTCTGCCAGGATGCAGTCTGGATGCTGCACACACAGCCCAGGCGACCAGCAGAGATCCCGGTAGGAAGAAGGGGACCACGTGTGCCCAGGGGGTGCTGGCCGATGGAGTCCCAGGCATTGCTGCCAGGGGGTATGGGGAGCTGAGCAGCCCCTAAGGGAGGCAGGCCCCTAGTGAGCCCATGCTTGGAGGAGGAATGCAGGCCCCCAGGAGGCAGGGGGTAGGGAAGGGCAGGGAACCATGGAGGATGGCAGGTGTGCTGCTGCTGTTTAGTTATGTGCTTACACACCTCCTTGTCACCTATTTATGGCCCAAATAAAATCATAAAAGCTGAGGATTAACCAAGAGGGTCACGAGCTGCTTTAAAGGATTTATCGTGGAATCAGGCAGGAATGGTCAGGCTTTGCCCTCAAGCCAATGACCTGCTAGATGGGGTGGGGCGGAGGAGGATGTCTGCTCGCACCTGGCACAAGGGAAGAGGGAGAAAGAAGGAAAAAATTTCCCAGGGGTGGTATAAACCTCAGTAGGCTGCTGGTGCCCTCCGCTTTCTGGATAGCAAAGCCATACAGGAGGACGGCCAGGGATAGCATATGTTTGCCCCCAGCAAACACAGTCGCAGCTGCCTTATTCACATCCAGTAGCCATGCCTTGCTTTGCATGTGGGCCGTGTCCATCCAGAAAATGCACACCTTCCCTGGGGCAGGAGGGCAGGTGTGAATGAGCGTGAGGCCTCTACCTGCTCTGCACCTCCACACACACTTGCTGAGCCAGAACTCCCCACCAGGGCATCGTTACGTAGGCAGTCTTGGGAGCTGAGGCTGGCAAGGTACAGGGACCTGTGGGTGGCCAGACCTCCAGGGCAGAGCAAGGCTTCCTCTCCCGCTCACATGGCAAGGAGGGGAGTGGGCAGTGGGACCAGGAGAAGCACCAGCAGAGAAGGCAGGGAACCCTGCTGTCCTCCCATTACTGAGATCCTCCTTGAGCCTCTCACACCTCATTACAACTCTGCGTTTCATAATTAAATTGAATCTGCCAGTTACCTCTCGGCAGGGCAGCCATTCAAGCTCACTGGAGGCTTTCTTTGTTTTTATTATTTGTTTGTTTGTTTGTTTATTATTTATCTAGCTATTCCTGTCGCTACATGGAGCCCCAGCCCGTTGTTTCTTTTGCCTTCAAAAACAAGGAAGTGCAGGTGCAGTCCCTCCCACTTGGTGTGTGTGCTGGGACAGGAGGGGAGGAGGCAAGGGCCATCGGAGGGGGTGGTCCTCGGGGTGAGCACTGGCTGAGGGATGCCTCTGAAAGATGGTTAGTGTGCATGCCATAGGCTGGGTGTACCCCCGCTGTTCTTGTTCAAGATGCCTTATGGAAGGTTCACTAGTCCCAGAAAGCTCCACAGAAATCCCCTGCTGGACAAGGGGCCTCATCCCAAAGGACTGGAACATGGGTTGGAGAACATGGTTGTATCAGTAGCTAACACACCTGTAGGGCTTTGCAGTCTAAGAAGCACTCGTCAAACACAAGCTCTCCTTGAACCTCACAACACCTGAGGTAGTCCTGGAAGAGAGCACTGAGGAGTAGAGAGGTTCTCTGACTTGCCCAAAGCTGGTAATGGCAGAGGTGGGATTTAAACACAAGGCTGGGGGTACAAACAAGCCCCCCATCTCCCCTAGAGCCCCAGATCCAAGCTCGCAGCTCAACCTTGGAAATCAAAGCACCTTTCTTCTCTTTAATGATAACCTTTCGGTGGCAAGGGCATGAAGGAGAGTCGAGAGCTTTGATTAAGGAATCAACCTCAAAGAGATCCAGGGGAGTGATTCTGAAGCAGCAGCTATCACTTAATAAGAACATGAAAGTTTACTCACCACGAGGCCAGCCCAGAGGCAGGCTGACTGCTGATAGGCATGCCCTCACATCAATAGCTGGGCCCTAGAGAGGTGACCCCATTTGGGGCCATCCAACTTGGCAGCCCCACTAGAGCAGAAGACGAGGGCACTGAGTGAAATTAGATGGAGAGAGACGGCACATGCCCTTGGGACTCTTTACACAGTAGTATGGCCCCTCTGATTGCCTCCTTGCTTTTGGTGTGAAGGTCCACCTTCACTGTTTCCTCAGTCTGTGAAATGGAGACCTCCTGGGCTATGACAAGGATGGGAGATAATTTATGCAGAAAGCTAGGAGGTGGGGAGAGGTGTGTTCCTATAACGTACAAAGGTTTGGAACCAAGGCTGGGCATATTGTCAGTGTCCCGTAAATGTGATCAGTTAGTAAAATAACAACATAACATATTACTAAAAAGAACAGGGGTAGGCTAAAAGTCAGGACAAGACTAAAATACTGTAAGCATGCAGTTTAGCCTGAGGCCTCTGGTTCTGTAGTCTGAATAGAGGCTCCTATACTGTTGTCGAAGATAACGCCCACAGCAGGTCCAGGGACAACTGTGTCCAGCTCTTGGAGAAAAGGGCTGGCTCATGGTGGTCCTCACGAGGACTGCCATCCCTGCCTTTCATGGTATTATAGGTCCGAGGTCTGTATTTTGTAGAATCAGAAGAGCAAAAGGACCTGAAAATAGTCATGTTAACCTCGCCAGCAGCTATTAATTGCAGTGAGCACAGGACACATTTTAGTCATTGGAGGGAGAAAGAAAGTTGAGATCCACTCTTGGGTCTTATAGACTAGTCAAGGAGTTAGAACCAATACACAAAGACCCAGATAAAGATCCTCTCATGACATGTCCAGTTCAAGCGGTGAAGAAAGGTTCTACCTGGCACTGCTCAGACCAGGTAGTATAAGCCGTTCTTTAAGGGACACATGGCCAAAGCTGCGGCACTCAGAGGAGAGTGCCAGGCCAGCAAGGGTCTGGAAGCCTGGCCACAAGAAGCACAGGTGAGGGCATTGGGTTGTGTGGGCGGCAGATAGAATATGATTGCAGAGCTATAGGGGAATTGGGGAGGAGGTTCCAAGCTGGAAGGAAGAACTGGCCTTCAGTGCCAGCCGTCCAAGGCATAGCCTGTTCTTCACAAGTACTCGGGTGGGATTGGAGCCCAGGTACTGTATAGTCCCCTGGCCTGGCCTGCACCAGTGTGGATGAGCCAACCATGTGCATTTCTTCCTAGCTCTGTGTTCAGTGATGTCACACAGGCAGCCTTAAATCAGCCACAGTGGGCACATTTACACCAAGGGAAATGGCAAAGCTGCAATTAGGGCTTCGAGCTCTGACATCTGAAGAGAGGGCTGTTTATCCTGGCTTTAAAGGCTGTGAGGCCTATCATAGATATGACTGAGGGCTTCCATCCATGGTTTCCACTTTATTTCAGGTGAGTCACCACCTCTCCATACCTCATCCTATTTTTGCTGACCACTGAGCTAAAGCTGGTGAGGTCCAGCCAGAGAAGCATGCTGGCGGATGGCCATGACAGCTCATAGAGTTCACTCCTGTGCCACCTGGCAGGATTGCCATTTAATTATTACAGAAAGGTCAGGACTGACTTGCCGTTAAAATCTCCAAAGGGGGAAAACCCACAACTTTGCAATGGGAACCATCTGCTAA